>NC_081361.1:74021052-74251047 GCF_030684315.1 Stegostoma tigrinum | reverse complement strand
GGGGGAGAGGGAATGGTCGGGGGCGAGGGGGAGGGGGAGAGGGAATGGTCGGGGGCGAGGGGGAGGGGGAGAGGGGGAGGGGGAGAGGGAATGGTCGGGGGCGAGGGGGAGGGGGAGAGGGGGAGGGGGAGAGGGAATGGTCGGGGGGCGAGGGAGAGGGGGAGGGGGAGAGGGAATGGTCGGGGGCGAGGGGGAGGGGGAGAGGGGGAAAGGGAATGGTCGGGGGCGAGGGGGGAGGGGGAGAGGGAATGGTCGGGGGCGAGGGGGAGGGGGAGAGGGAATGGTCGGGGGCGAGGGGGAGGGGGAGAGGGGGAGGGGGAGAGGGAATGGTCGGGGGCGAGGGGGAGGGGGAGAGGGGGAGGGGGAGAGGGAATGGTCGGGGGCGAGGGGGAGGGGGAGAGGGGGAGGGGGAGAGGGAATGGTCGGGGGCGGGGGGCGAGGGGGAGGGGGAGAGGGGGAGGGGGAGAGGGAATGGTCGGGGGAGAGGGGGAGGGGGAGGGGCAGAGGGAATGGTCGGGGGGAGGGGGCGAGGGGGAGGGGGAGAGGGAATGGTCGGGGGGGAGGGGGAGAGGGGGAGGGGGAGAGGGAATGGTCGGGGGGAGGGGGAGAGGGAATGGTCGGGGGCGAGGGGGAGGGGGAGAGGGAATGGTCGGGGGCGCGGGGAGGGGGAGAGGGAATGGTCGGGGGAGGGGGAGAGGCAATGGTCGGGGGAGGGGGAGAGGGAATGGTCGGGGGAGAGGGGGAGGGGGAGAGGGAATGGGTCGGGGGAGAGGGAATGGTCGAGGGAGAGGGAGTCGGAGGAATGGTCAGGGGAGACAGGGAATGGTCGACAGAGAGGGAATGATCAGAGGAGATGGGGAGGGAATGGTCACGGGAGAGGGTGCGGGGAGCGGGGAGCATGGTCAGAGGGAAAGAGGGAATGGTCAGGGTAGAGGGAGTGAGGGTAGTGGTCAGGGCAGAGAGGGAATGGTCAGGGAAGAGGGTGAATGGTCAGGGGAGAGAGAGGCGGGGAATGGTCGGGGTAGAGAGAGGGAATGGTCAGGGGAGAGAGGGAATGGTCAGGGGAGGGTGGGAATGGTCGGGGGGGAGAGACAGAGGGAATGGTCAGGGGAGAGGGAGAGGGAGAGGGGAAATGGTCAGGGAGAGACAGAGGGAATGGTCATGGAGGGAAGAGAGAGAGTGAGAGAGAGGGGGAATGGTCAGGGGAGAGAGAGAGAGAGCGCGAGAGAGGGAAAGGGAGTGGTCAGGGGAGGAGATAAGAGATGGAAAGTTTCAGGGAGGTGGTCATAGAGTCGGATTCATTCAGTGTGGATACATACCCTTCGGTCCAACTCACCCATGCCGACCAGACAACCCAATCTGACTTCACCTTTCCTATTCATGCACCCATTCAGATGCCTCTTAAATGTATTAATTGTACCAGGATCCAGCACCTCCTTTGGCATCTCATTCCAAACATGCACCACCCTCTGTGTGAAATAGTTACCCCTTAGGTCCCTTTAATTTTTTCCCCTCCCCTCCTTAAACCTATGCCCTCTAGTTTTGGATTTCCCTACCCTGGATAAAAGACCTTATAATGAGGAAATGATTGAAACCAGGAAGAAAATGAAAGATTGAATAATCAGTCTTGAGTCATGAGGTAGTAGAGGATCAGGTCCCCCTGAAACCTCGGAGGGAGGGGAGCGGGACAAAACCCTACTAAGGCTGTGAGCCTGGGGAGACCAGGGAGACCAGAGAAATAAAACGTGATCCGGATCAGGGAACTTTTCAGAGAGATGGGTTTTTGTTTATTTCCAGGTTTCGTTGTAATATCCAGCTGCTATTGTACAAGGGTCTGAATTCAAATGCAATAAGACCAATTTAGTGAAAGGAAGCATGACAGATTAATACATGAATTAATACATGTGTTTGCTGCTGTTTGTAAACTTTACATTTAAACCTCAAATCAGGTGAGTGTAAGAATGGCTGGGAAAGTTTGGGTGAATCATAACACAGGAGAAAGTAGGCAGTATTTGAGAAGGTGGCCCCTGGAATAATACTTGATCATTTCCAGTAGATTCTGTGGGTTTTACCGGAAAATTGGGCACTTCCGACACCCTAAATCAAGCAAATGCAAAATCGTCTTTAGAGGCTTCTCCCTCATCAGAGGGTTCAGTTCCCTCATCATTGTTTAAAACAAGTCAGTGTGCTGTCAAAAGCAGAGACTCCCACATTACCCGCAACTCATCCCTCATGTCCTGTGCCTGCAATAACAATCAAAACAGAATCCCCTTCCTCCTCACGTACCACCCCACCAGCCTCTGGATCTAACGCATCATCTTCTGACACTACGCCATCTGCAATCCGACCACACCACCAAAGACATTTTTCCCTCCCCACCCTTATCTGCTTTCCGGAGGGACCACTCTCTCCGGGACTCCCTTGTCTGCTCCACACTCCCTCCAGCCCCACCACACCCAGCATTTTTCCCTGCAACCGCAGGAAGTGCTACACTTGCCCTCACCCCTCACCCCTCACCCCGATCCCAGGCCCCATGAAGACTTTCCATATTAAGCAGATGTTCACCTGTACATCTGCTAATGTGGTATAATGTATCCACGGTTCCCGTTGTGGCCTCCTCTACATCGGGGAAACCAAGCGGAGGCTTGGGGACCGCTTTGTGGATCACCTATGCTCGGTTTGCGACAAACCATTTCAACTCCCTTCCCACTCCTTGGACAACTTGTCCATCCTGGGCCTCCTGCAGTGCCACAGTGATGCCACACGAAGGTTGCAGGAACAGCATCTCATATTTCGCTTGGGAACCCCACAGCCCAATGGTGTCAATGTGGACTTCACAAGCTTCAAAATCTCCCCTCCCCGATTGCAAAACCAGCCCAGCTCGTCCCCACCTCCCTAACCTGTCCTTCCTCTCACCTCTCCACTCCTTCCACCTCAAGCCCCATCCCCAACTCCTACCTACTAACCTCATTCCATCTCCTTGACCTGTCCATCCTCCCTGGACTGACTTATCCCCTCCCTAACTCCCTAACTCCCTAACTCCCTAACTCCCTAACTCCCTACCTAAACTCACCTTTACTGGCTCCATCCCCGCCTCTTTGTCCTGTCTGTCTCCTCTCCACCTATCTTCTCCTTTAGCCATCTTCTACCTGCCTCCCCCTCTCCCTATTTATTTCAGAACCCCCTTCGCCTCCCCCATTTCTGAAGAAAGGTCTAGACCCAAAAAGTCGCTTTTGATGTGTTCATCTAGCTCTCCACCTTGTTATCTCCGATTCTCCAGCATTTGCAGTTCCTACTATCTCTGTAGAATTTCTGTTTTTATGTGTATATAAACACGTGCAGACATGAAAACTGCTAGGAAAGTTCTGTCTGTGGTTTCTCTTGGCATGTTGTGGAAAGGCTGATATTGGATCAACCACCTGTTGTATACAGGGCTTGATATGGAGTTCTAATAGGGCCAGTGAAATTAAATACCTTACTGTGGGTGGAATGGGTGGCTGATCTAACATCCCCTGTTTGACATAGAAAGATAGAAGCTTGGTGCAGAAGTCGGCTAATTGGTCCTTCGAGCCTGCTCTGCCATTCAATATGATCACAGCTGATCATCCAATTCTGTACCCTGTTCCCACTTTGTACACATAACCTTTGGCCCCTTTGCCCTAAGAACTATATCTATTGCCTTCTTGAAAGTATTCACTGTTTTGGCCTCAAGTGCTTTCTTTGGCAGAGAATTCCACAGGCTCACCACTGTATGGGTGAAGAAAATTCACCTTGCCTCAGTAGTAAATAGCCTCCTGGAATTCATGAATATCTCAGATCTGATCTCAGGATCACATTGTGTTACCAAAATATACTGTCATCTCCATTGGTCTGCTTATAGTGAGGAGCCTTTGTTCCTTTCCCCTCCTTCCCTGGGATTCCAAAATGATTTGATCCTCTCCCACCTGGAATCTTTGATTTCCAGGTCATCAGGAATGTCTTTCCTGTGATTACTCTGCCTAGTCTTGTTAGAATGTCACAGATTTCTATGAGATTCTGCCATCACCCTCCCACCACCTTGTTCTCTAAACTCCAGCGAATATAATCCTACTTGATCCATTCTCTCCTCATATGTCAGCCCTGCCATCCTCAGAATCAGTCTGGTGAATCTTCGCAGCACTCCCTCTATAGCTGGAATAGTCTCTCTCAGAGAGAGACTAAAACTGCATGCAATTTTCCACTCTAACACACAGTTGGGCTAGAATGCTATGAATGCTGTTTTGACTTGGAAATGTAGAGGTTCATAACAATAATTCAGTGTTGCCTTTCTATCTGATTTTCCCCACTACAGGTGTTATTTATATAAACTTTCGGACTCCAATCTGGAATATTTGTATAGTGATTTGGACAATGAAACTTGCACAGGTTTTTTTAAGAAAAGAGTTAAACAGAAACAGTTCAAGAGGTCTTCACACCAGCATCCTTCCATTCTTCAACCAAATTCAGCAGCACATCCTTCTTTTATTCATTCATGGGAAGTGAACAGCGCTGGCTGGGCTAGCATTTCTTTCCCATCCCTAATTGCCATTGAAAGATTGGTGGTGAGCTGTCTTGAACGCTGCAATCTGAGAGGGATTTCCAAGATTTAGGCCATGTGAGTTGCCAGTAATTTCAATAGTTAGAAAGAATATAAATAATCAGAGATATTCAAAGACACCATAATTGTAGGAAAGTCTACTGACTTACAGATGTAATTGTAATAGTAACAGATATGGATTAATGACCAACCCACTGGCGGTTGCAGCCATGGTTGAAACCACTGACAAAGACATTGTGCAGTGCTCAGTAATTCAACACTCTGTTCAATCACTGTTGCACCATAAACCATCATATAACACTGTAAATCTCCAAACACCTTTCCTGAAACAACTATTTTTGTGTTTCACTGTTTGGAATTAACTCAGGTATGCAAAACAAAAACTTGAATTCAAACTAACACCTTTCAGAGCTGCTGAACATTCCAAAATACATTTTATGAATGAAGCGTAATTGCTGTTGTAATGTTGGAAACACTTGGCACACTGTGAGTTTCCAGAAACAACAATATGACAAAGTAATTCAGTTTATTGATGCCAATGAGGGATAAATATTCTCCAGGAACAAAAGCATGTATTGCTGGAAAAGCTCAGCAGGTCTGGCAGCACCTGTGGAGAGAAATCAGAGTTAACGCTTTGTGTTCAGTGATCTTTCCTTCGAACGATGGCAACTAGGAAAATGTGGGTTTATATGCAAAAGGTAGGACCCTTTACCGGGCATTCCTTTCTTGGTCTTGCTGGAGTACTCCAGCGAAGCTAAGCTCAAACTGAAATAGCAGCACCTCCTTATCCATGTGGGGACCTTGCAGCCTTCTGGACTTAATATCAAGTTCAACAACTTTAGGGCTTGAGCTCTCCCATGTCCTTACCCTAACCCCAACAAACCAGGGCTTGTTACAATCATAGCCTGCTATTACACACAGCCATTGTTAGCCAATAACAGTCCCTACTAACAATTATTCACCCTCCTAGCCAGATCATTTTACACTTCTTTTTCTGATGACTCTTTTCTCTCTTTGGGCTCTATCTCACCTACCGTTTACTCCTTACCCCATCCCCCACCCCAACTTCTACATGTAAATCACCATTTTTCTAGTTACCATTAGTTCTGGACGGATGCATGGCAGTTGCAGTTGAATGTGGATAAATGTGTGGTTCTCCACTTTGGTGGCAAGAACAGGAAGGCAGATTACTATCTAAATGGAGTTAAGTTAGGTAAAGGGGAAGTACAACGAGATCTAGGTGTTCTTGTACATCAGTCAATGAAAGCAAACATGCAGGTACAGCAGGTAGTGAAGAAAGCTAATAGCATGCTGGCCTTCATAACAAGAGGAATTGAGGATAGGAGCAAAGAGGTCCTTCTACAGCTGCACAGGCCTCTGGTGAGACCGCACCTGGAGTATTGTGTGCAGTTTTGGTCTCCAAATTTGAGAAAGGATATTCTTGCTATTGAGGGAGTGCAGCGTAGGTTCACAAGGTCAATTCCTGGAATGGCAGGACTATCATATGTCGAAAGATTGGAGCGACTGGGGCTTGTATACACTTGAGTTTAGAAGGCTGAGAGGGGATCTGATTGAGACTACAAGATTATTAAGGGATTGGACACTCTGGAGGCAAGAAGCATGTTTCCGCTGATGGGGGAGCCCAGAATCAGAGGACACAGTTTAAAAATAAGGGTAGGCCATTTCGAACAGAGTTGAGGAAAAACTTCTTCACCCAGAGAGTGGTAGATATATGGAATGCTCTGCCCCAGAAGGCAGTGGAGGTCAGCTCTCTGGATACTTTCAAGAAAGTGATGGGTAGAGCTCTTAAAGATAGTGGAATCAAGGGTTATGGGGATAAGGCAGGAACAGGATACTGATTGTGGATGATCAGCCGTGATCATAATGAATGGTGATGCTGGTTCGAAGGGCCGAATGGCCTACTCCAGCACCTATTGTCTGTTGTCTATATTGTCTGTTCTGAAGAAGGGTTACTGAACCTGAAATGTTAGCTCTGATTTCTCTTCACAGATGCTGCTGGACCTGCTGTGCTTTTCCAGCAATTTCAGTTTTGTTTCTGATTTTACAGCACCCAAAGTTCTTTCAGTTTTTATTTAACATTCCCCAGGACACTGGGCTGACTCCCTTTTCTGTTTTGAAAAAGTGAAATGGAATCTATTACGCTCACCAGACCATGCAAAAGGAACCTTGATTAAGAAATTGAATTCTTCAAATGTGCTTCTTTTAATAGCAGCACTGAACAGAACTGAAAAGACAAAATGTCCCAAAAACCTTGCATTTGAAGTGGAAGAAAAGTAACAAGCACAATTAACTATTGCATTCTAGGCTTTAAACTGACAGTAAACTGACAACTGAACTGAGATAATGATCCCTACTTATCTCTCTGGCATGTATTTTATATGCATCTTTGCCAGTCATCTTAGCTACTCTTTGTGTAAACAAGTTTCATATTGTGAGCGCTCTTTGTGTAAAGATGAACCTCTCAAGGTTCAAGGTAACTCTCTGATATTTATAGCTACTAGTTTGAGGATTCTTTTGCAAGTGGAAGCATCTTTTGCTTGCCTACATTTCTATAGTTTTGAAGACCTCCATTAGGTCACTCCTTGATGTTATACCAGCTTGTTCAGCCTTCCCTGGTAAGCATATCCTCTCATTTCTGGTATCATCTTTGAGTATCTCTTTGATGCTTTCTACAATGCCTCCTATCCTTTCTGAAATAGGGAGAGAAGAAATATGTACAATGCTGGATGAACCAAGATTTGATGATTTTAATTCATTGATGGGATGTGGATGTCACTAGCTGGGACAGCATTTATTGCCTTCCCTAATTGCTGTGGAGCAGATGATGGTGAGCTGTCTTTTTGAACCAATGACACCCTGGGGTGTCAATACAGCCGTAGTGTCATCAGGGAGGGAGTCTCAAGATCTTGACCCAGCAACAGTGCAGGAAAGGTGATATATTTCCAAGCCAGGATTCTTATGTGTATGATAAAGGGAGAATGGTGTTCTTCCCATGCATCTGCTGCCCTGTACTTAGAAAGTGCTGTCTGAAGAGCCTTAGTGAGTCACTTCGGTACATTTTGTAAGTGGTACACACTGCTGCTACTGTGCGTCAGTGGTGGAGTAACTGAATGTTGAAGATGGTTGATACAGTGCCATTCAAATTGACTGCTTTTTCCTGGATGGCGTCAAACTTCAATGTTGTTGGAACCGCACTCATTCAGTTACATTTGTAACTTGTGCCTTGAGAAAAGAGGAGGCAAGTCACCTGCCTGGGAATTCTTAACCTCTGACCTGCATGTATAGCTATAGTATTTATATGACTGTTCAAGTTCAGTTTTTGGCCCATAGTAATCCTTTGAAAATGATAGTGGATAATTTAAAGAGGATAGTACCATTGAACATCAAGGGACAATGGTTAGATTCACCTTTATTGGACAGTCATTGATTGGCACTTTTGTGGCATGAATGGTACTTACTGTTTATAAGCCCAAACATGAATTCTGTCCATCTCTTGCGTATGAACAGAGACTGCTTTGGTACTTGAGTGTTGGCAAATGGTGCTAAAATTGTGTGTTAATAGCAAACATCTCCACTTCTAACTTCATGTTGTCTGGAAGATTATTGGTGAAACAATTGATTGGGTGTAGGACATTATCCTGAGGCACTCCTGTAGATATTTCATTGGCTAGAGATAATTGGCCTTCAACAACCACGACCATCTTCCTTTATATCAGCTATAACTCCAATCAGCAGACAGTTAATCCTTACTCTCATTCAAATTGCTAGATGCCATACTCGATGTCGAGTGCAATCAATCTCACCCCACCTCTGGAGTTCAGCCCTTTTGTCCATGTTTGGATCAACACTCCAATGTGGTCAAGAGCTGAGTGGCCCTGACAGAATCTGACCTGAGCATAATGAGTAGGTTATTCCTTTGCAAGTGCTGTTTGATTGCACTATTGCTGAGACCTTCCATCACTTTGCTGACATATGACAATAAATTAATAGGGTGGTAATTGGCTGCTTTGGATTTATCCTGCATTTTGCAGCCAGGACATACTAAGCAATTTTCCATATTGCAGGGTAAGAGAAATTAAACAGGTGCACAGGAACAGATTGGCAAGGGTGCAACTATTTCTGCCGCACAAGTCTTCGGTTCTATTGCCAAAATGTTGTCCTGGCCCATACCTTTGTGGCATCCAGTGCTTTCAGTTGTTACTTGATATTAAATGGAGTGAATCAAATTGGTTGAGGACTGGCATCTGTGATGGTTGGGACCTCAGGATGTGTCATCCACTCAGCACTTGTGTTTGATGATTGCTGCGAATACTTCAGCCTTGTCACTTGTGCTGATGTTGATGGGGGAGCCCTGCACATATATAAGTCTAGTATAGCTTCCTGCTTTTCAATTCTGTCCCTGTAGAAATGAACCTTAGCTCTATTTTGTGTCATCACAAAAGTAGTAGCGCAGAAGAAGTGTGCTTGATTCATCAAATTAGCTGTTGGCTCTTTCAAAAAGTAATTCGGTTCATCCCATTCCCCCATCTTTTCCCCATTTCCCTGCAGGTTTTTTTTTCTAGTGTTTGTCTAATTCCTTTTGAGAGTTGCATTGAATTTGTATCACCATTCCAAATCTTAACTGCTCATTGCTTTAGAGAATTCTCCTCACACTAGACTCATTTGCGAATCAATTTAAATCAATGTCTCTAGTCACAAACTCTTCAATCATTGAAAATGGCTTTGCTTTATTTACTTCCTGTAAAACATTCACCCATCCATGCAGGTTAGGTGCATTGGCAATGAAAAGTTAATTTTTACGTCCTGAGATGTTCTGGCTAGCTGGATTAGCCATGGGATATGCAGGGCTAGGATAGCAGGGTGGGTCTCTTCGGAAGGTTGGTGTGGACACAATGAGCTGAATGCCCTGTTTCTACGCTGTAGGGATTCTGTTATTCTATGATTATATTTAAACACCTTTGCCAAAACTTGTCTTTAGCATATCTATTCTGAGAACCGTCCTTTCCCATTCTCTCCATGTGACTGTCATCCCTTATCTTTAGAACCATTCAAATAAATTTCATCTGTTGGGTCCTCAAAGCCTTCATCTTCTTCCTAAAGTATGATACATAGTATTGGATACAGTGCCCCTGTACTGAGTCCGTAATTTTTGTAAGTATTTTCATGGCTTTTCTTTATTCACTCGTGGGACATAGGTGTTGCTGGCTGGCCAGCATTTATTGCCTGTCCCTTGTTGCCCTTGAGATGCTAGTGGTGGCTGCCTTCTTGAACTGTTGCAGTCCACATGCTGTAGGTTGACCCACAATGCCCTAAGGAAAGGAATTCCAAGATTTTGACCCAGTGACAGTGCAGGAGTGGTGATATATTTCCAAATCAGGATGGTGAATAGCTTGGAGGAGGACTTGAAGATTGTGGAGTTCCCATGGATCTGCTGTCTTTGTCTGTTGAGATGAAAGTGGTCGTGGGTTTAGAAGGTGCAGCCTGAGGATCTTTGGTGAATTTCTATGGTGCATCTTGTAGACATTACAAACTGCTGCTACTGACCATTGGTGGTGCAGGGAGTGAATGCTTGTGGACGTAATGCCAATCAAGTGAGTTGTTTTGTCCTGGACAGTGTCAAGCTTCTTGAGTGTTATTGGAGCTGCATTCATCCAAGCAAGTGGAGAGAATTCCATCACATTCCTGACTTGTGCCTTGTAGATGGTGGACAGAATTTGGGGAGTTAGGTGATGAGATACTCACTACAGTATAACCAGTCTATGACCTGCTTTTGTAGCCACTGTATTTATATGGTGAATCCAGTTGAGTTTTTGGTCAAAAGTAGAAAAAGGATTGTTCTGAAGTAGAATCACTGGACTCAAAACAATAACTTTGTTTTTCTCTCCACAATACTGCCAGACCTGCTGAGTTTCTGCAGTAATTTCTACTTTTGTTTCAGGTTTCCTGCATCCTCAGTTCTTTGTTTTATTCCCATAGGTGCCTTAGCTCATTTACCCTATTTAGCCTCTTAATAATCAGAGCAGTACTTGAGCTCTTTATTCTTCCTACTAAAAAGTAAATCTTATACTTATCCATAATGAGCTTAATTTATCAATTCAACCTGTTCGAAAAGTCTATTAGTATTTTCCTTCTATCTTCCTCAGTATTTACTGTGCTCCATGATGTAGTGTTGTGTGCAATTTTATTTAGTGTTGCTCACCTGTTAACTTGGTGTCATCCAGAAATTAAGTGGGGTTGTGGTTTTGATTGTTTAGGTGCAAACTGCTGGTTCTTTAATGTATTGTGCCACTGCGTTAAGTGCAACAATTTACCTTTAAATTTTCAAATATTTCTGTAAATGAAGCTAGATTTATCAGTGCAATAGAATACAATTTCACTGACACCGGTAGTTTCAGACCTCTTGCAGTGAATGGTAACAAACACATTATGGTCCTTGATAATAAAATGTGAGGCTGGATGAACACAGCAGGCCAAGCAGCATCTCAGGAGCACAAAAGCTGATGTTTCGGGCCTAGACCCTTCATCAGAGAGGGGGATGGGGAGAGGGAACTGGAATAAATAGGGAGAGAGGGGGAGGCGGACCGAAGATGGAGAGTAAAGAAGATAGGTGGAGAGAGTGTAGGTGGGGAGGTAGGGAGGGGATAGGTCAGTCCAGGGAAGACAGACAGGTCAAGGAGGTGGGATGAGGTTAGTAGGTAGCTGGGGGTGCGGCTTGGGGTGGGAGGAAGGGATGGGTGAGAGGAAGAACAGGTTAGGGAGGCAGAGACAGGTTGGACTGGTTTTGGGATGCAGTGGGTGGGGGGAAAGAGCTGGGCTGGTTGTGTGGTGCAGTCGGGGGAGGGGACGAACTAGGCTGGTTTAGGGATGCAGTAGGGGAAGGGGAGATTTTGAAACTGGTGAAGTCCACATTGATACCATATGGCTGCAGGGTTCCCAGGCGGAATATGAGTTGCTGTTCCTGCAACCTTCGGGTGGCATCATTGTGGCAGTGCAGGAGGCCCATGATGGACATGTCATCTAGAGAATGGGAGGGGGAGTGGAAATGGTTTGCGAATGGGAGGTGCAGTTGTTTGTTGCAAACTGAGCGGAGGTGTTCTGCAAAGCGGTCCCCAAGCCTCCGCTTGGTTTCCCCAATGTAGAGGAAGCCGCACCGGGTACAGTGGATGCAGTATACCACATTGGCAGAAGTGCAGGTGAACCTCTGCTTAATGTGGAATGTCATCTTGGGGCCTGGGATAGGGGTGAGGGAGGAGGTGTGGGGACAAGTGTAGCATTTCCTGCGGTTGCAGGGGAAGGTGCCGGGTTTGGTGGGGTTGGAGGGCAGTGTGGAGCGAACAAGGGAGTCACGGAGAGAGTCGTCTCTCCGGAAAGCAGACAGGGGAGGGGATGGAAAAATGTCTTGGGTGGTGGGGTCAGATTGTAAATGGCGGAAGTGTCGGAGGATGATGCGTTGTATCCGGAGGTTGGTAGGGTGGTGTGTGAGAATGAGGGGGATCCTCTTAGGGCGGTTGTGGCGGGGGCAGGGTGTGAGGGATGTGTTGCGGGAAATACGGGAGACGCGGTCAAGGGCGTTCTCGATCACTGTGGGGGGAAAGTTGCGGTCCTTAAAGAACTTGGACATCTGGGATGTGCGGGAGTGGAATGTCTTATCGTGGGAGCAGATAAGACATTCCACTCCCGCACATCCCAGATGTCCAAGTTCCACACAACCAGCCCAGCTCTTCCCCCCCACCCACTGCATCCCAAAACCAGTCCAACCTGTCTCTGCCTCCCTAACCGGTTCTTCCTCTCACCCATCCCTTCCTCCCACCCCAAGCCGCACCCCCAGCTACCTACTAACCTCATCCCACCTCCTTGACCTGTCCGTCTTCCCTGGACTGACCTATCCCCTCCCTACCTCCCCACCTATACTCTCTCCACCTACCTTCTTTACTCTCCATCTTCGGTCCGCCTCCCCCTCTCTCCCTATTTATTCCAGTTCCCTCCCCCCATCCCCCTCTCTGATGAAGGGTCTAGGCCCGAAACGTCAGCTTTTGTGCTCCTGAGATGCTGCTTGGCCTGCTGTGTTCATCCAGCCTCACATTTTATTATCTTGGAATTCTCCAGCATCTGCAGTTCCCATTATCTCTGACATTATGGTCCTTGACCAGATTACCAAATTTATATTATAATCTGGCTAGGGATAGTAATATTTTTAAAAAGCTGACAAAGTGTGAGATTCCAGAGATTTACTAAGAGACTAAAACTATAAGATTCCATGACAATGAATAATTAACAATAAACTTCATTATATTATACCTTGTTAGAACAATTACACAGTCTACAATTTATATCCTGACATCCAATTAGATTGAACCTGATGTAAGTATAGGTAATAGACCAGCAGACTTCACAGATTTCTCAACAAGACTCCAGATTTAGTGGCACCCTTGCTCACCAAATCTTGTTAAAAATTTGCAAGATGTTCTAATCCCTATGTTGACAATTTATTTTCAGACATGGCCTGTCTCGGTGACTGTTCATGTCTGGTAGTTTACTGGTGAAATCATGATTGTATTCTGCAGAATTCTGGAAACTGCACTACAATATGTATTCACAGGCACAACTTCAGCTTTTCATGTACAGCTAGCTTAACCAAGCTGGTATTGCATTTTTCTCACTTTGCTCAGCAGCACAAAACTAATACTGCTTAAGGGCTTCCTTCATTCTTGCTGTCAGCTGCAGTGAACCCTGAATAGCACACAGCTTCTTCTGAGGGCTCACAAAAAGGTGCTCTGGCAGCACCTTGCAAGATGAAACTTCTTTTCCGTCCTGCAAATTTGCTGACTGATTAGCGCCAAAAAGTAAAAACCATCTTCTTTAACTGCCTTCGTCCATGAGAACATAAGAAATAGGAGTAGGAGTAGGCTATCTAGCCCATCGATAATAAAATGTGAGGCTGGATGAACACAGCAGGCCAAGCAGCATCTCAGGAGCACAAAAGCTGACGTTTCGGGCCTAGACCCTTCATCAGAGAGGGGGATGGGGGGAGGGAAATGGAATAAATAGGGAGAGAGGGGGAGGCGGACCGAAGATGGAGAGCAAAGAAGATAGGTGGAGAGGGTGTAGGTGGGGAGGTAGGGAGGGGATAGGTCAGTCCAGGGAAGACGGACAGGTCAAGGAGGTGGGATGAGGTTAGTAGGTAGCTGGGGGTGCGGCTGGGGGTGGGAGGAAGGGATGCTCTCTTGCTCCCCAGAGGAGCTCGAACAGTTCATCCACTTCACCAACACCTTCCACCCCAACCTTCAGTTCACCTGGGCCATCTCCAGCACATCCCTCACCTTCCTGGACCTCTCAGTCTCCATCTCAGGCAACCAGCTTGTAACTGATGTCCATTTCAAGCCCACCGACTCCCACAGCTACCTAGAATACACCTCCTCCCACCCACCCTCCTGCAAAAACTCCATCCCCTATTCCCAATTCCTCCGCCTCCGCCGCATCTGCTCCCACGATAAGACATTCCACTCCCGCACATCCCAGATGTCCAAGTTCTTTAAGGACCGCAACTTCCCCCCCACGGTGATTGAGAACGCCCTTGACCGCGTCTCCCGCATTTCCCGCGACACATCCCTCACACCCCGCCCCCGCCACAACCGCCCCAAGAGGATCCCCCTCGTTCTCACACACCACCCTACCAACCTCCGGATACAACGCATTATCCTCCGACACTTCCGCCATTTACAATCCGACCCCACCACCCAAGACATTTTTCCATCCCCACCCCTGTCTGCTTTCCGGAGAGACCACTCTCTCCGTGACTCCCTTGTTCGCTCCACACTGCCCTCCAACCCCACCACACCCGGCACCTTCCCCTGCAACCGCAGGAAATGCTACACTTGTCCCCACACCTCCTCCCTCACCCCCATCCCAGGCCCCAAGATGACATTCCACATTAAGCAGAGGTTCACCTGCACATCTGCCAATGTGGTATACTGCATCCACTGTACCCGGTGCGGCTTTCTCTACATTGGGGAAACCAAGCGGAGGCTTGGGCACCGCTTTGCAGAACACCTCCGCTCAGTTCGCAACAAACAACTGCACCTCCCAGTCGCAAACCATTTCCACTCCCCCTCCCATTCTCTAGATGACATGTCCATCATGGGCCTCCTGCACTGCCACAATGATGCCACCCGAAGGTTGCAGGAACAGCAACTCATATTCCGCCTGGGAACCCTGCAGCCATATGGTATCAATGTGGACTTCACCAGTTTCAAAATCTCCCCTTCCCCCACTGCATCCCTAAACCAGCCCAGTTCATCCCCTCCCCCCACTGCACCACACAACCAGCCCAGCTCTTCCCCCCCACCCACTGCATCCCAAAACCAGTCCAACCTGTCTCTGCCTCCCTAACCGGTTCTTCCTCTCACCCATCCCTTCCTCCCACCCCCAGCCGCACCCCCAGCTACCTACTAACCTCATCCCACCTCCTTGACCTGTCCGTCTTCCCTGGACTGACCTATCCCCTCCCTACCTCCCCACCTACACCCTCTCCACCTATCTTCTTTGCTCTCCATCTTCGGTCCGCCTCCCCCTCTCTCCCTATTTATTCCATTTCCCTCCCCCCATCCCCCTCTCTGATGAAGGGTCTAGGCCCGAAACGTCAGCTTTTGTGCTCCTGAGATGCTGCTTGGCCTGCTGTGTTCATCCAGCCTCACATTTTATTATCTTGGAATCTCCAGCATCTGCAGTTCCCATTATCTCTGATATCTAGCCCATCGAGTCTGCTCTGTCATTCATGAGATCATAGCTGAAAAGTTCATGGACTCAACAGTACCTACCCACCTGCTCCTTAATTCCTTTACTATACAAAAGTCATGCTATCTTTGCCTTAAAAAATTCAATGATGTAGCCTCAACTTCTTTAACTGCCCAAACTTAACTGTTGAGTAACTCTTGAACTGTGCTGAATGACCTGTTGAAAACCTCTCATCAAGCCCCACAGTTGAATGTAAATAATGTATAATGTTTTGAAACAACTGTATCAACCCATTAGAGTTGCCACTTCCCTGAATGTTACAATATTCATAGATTGCTGAAGAGGATTTCATCACACTCATTTCTTCAATTGACAGAGCAAAGACTATTTTAGAGAATCAGTAGTTTGCCGTTTATCATATAAATCAGTGAGACTGTGAATGGTACAGATGCAATTTGTTTCATTTGAAAAGTTTATATTCTAGGTAAGCACAAAACACACATCTTTCACTGTCTATTTCTTCACCTTCATGTACACCAGTATATGTGGTATTTTTCATTCAGTGTAACTCAAATTTTAAAAAAAATCCTAAATGTTTCTTTACCATGCCATTGCTTTATAAAATTTACGGCACTCTCTACCTTACTAATTCATTGCTGCTCTCTAGTGGTAGCCAAGAAAACATCAAATTAACAGACTAAAAGGAAAAGTAAAATGGAGATGTCTAAAACCTGAGTAAAAGCAAAACATTCTGAAAATATTGAGCAGCTATGGAGAGAATAGGCAGCTTAACAGTTGAAATATGAGCTCTTCGATTTGTATTAACTTGCAATCAGGAAGCCTTCAGAGACCAGTTATTTTGTGCTAGGTGAATTAAACTGAGTGAGTTTGAGAAAGTGTTTGTCTGGGATTTATGCTTGATCCACATCACGGCCATAATATTTATCAAGCATGCCTTAATCCATTAGTGTTGGAGACAGATTTTTTGGAGTACTTCATTTTATCTTCACAAATAAAACGTACGCCTGAACTACAAAATACAAGGAGCTGTAAATTAAATTTCCAAAGTGTTGTGCATCTGAAATGTCTACATTATTGCAGAACGAAACAAATTTTTCATATATATATTTAGACCACTTTTAGCCTCTGTGCTGATTACTACAAAACATTTTTTTTTGTTCATTTATCACCATCATTAACAAAGCCTAGGTTCTAATAGGCAAAAGAGGCTAAAAAGCAATACATACTGCAATGTAGAACAGCTAAAATTCAAATGAATTAGATAGACAATGAAGGACATTTCTGAATGACTGGGAGTTATGTTATAGTTAGGTGGGAACAATGAACAATGGGAAAGTTGTAATACAGCCATTCCCAAAGCTATAAAAACTGAGAGGACCACAGTGGATAAGTACAGACTTGTTAGCTTTACATCAATAATGAAAAATTAAAGATATGGTTTATCAGAAGTAAAATGGCGCATTCTTGCACCTGTCAATGTATTATGTGACAGCAAACAGATTTGGAAAGCATTGATCTTTGTTGATGAGCCTTGAAAATATTTTTATGAAAGTGTTTCCCAAATAGGCAGTGGAAAATCTTATGGACTGACAAAAACCTTTGAATCCTAAAGATATCTTCCATTTCATTGAAAGCTAACCTGGCTGCCACAGACATAATATTCCTCGTGTGCTGTGTTCCATTTACTGCCACTCTATACCCTCTACCTGGCTGGATCTTTGGAGACTTCATGTGCAAGTTTGTCAACTACTTACAACAGGTAAGTGAACATACACATGCTGAGCTGTTAGGAAATTAAAGAAATGTTGGTTTATAAAGCAAAGATGAATGTCACAATATTACTGACATTTAGAGTTGCATTGTCAATGACATCAGTAAATCAGAACAAAGTGAGTTAATGAAGCAAGTAAATGTAGTTAGAATCAGCATTCTTGAGTCTTTATAATTCCATGGTTCATGTTAACATGATATAAGGTATTTTAAATTGCTGTAATCCATGCTCTGGTTAATGTATGTATGAAAGTTTTGTATATTATTTTAATCAATTTACTACCTCAATTAAAATAAACAAATGTAAAAATAACACGCATTCATGAGGTGGTATAACGTTCCAAGGTGTTTCAGTGGGGTATTATTGAACAAAACATGACACTGAGGCACATTCTGAGACAGCTGACCAAATGTTTGGTCACAGAGATATGTTTGATGGAATGTCTTCAAGGGAAAAGGGGGCATCAAGAGGAGGTGCGATTAAAGAAGGAAATCCAGAACTTAGAGCCCCAGCAGCTGGATATTTAGCGGCTCATAGTGATGCAATTAAAATGGCGATGTGCATGAGGCCATAATTGGTGAGGATATAAACGGTAAATGTTATAGAGTCTTACAGCACAGAAACAGACCCTTTGGTCCAACTCATCTGCATGAACCAGACATCCCAATCTGACTAGTCCCATTTGCCAATGTTTGGCTCATACCCTTTCAAACCCTTCATATACCCTTCCAGATGCCTTTTAAATGTTGCAATTGTACCAGCCTCCACCATTTCCTCTGGCAGCTCATTCCATACATGCACCACCTCCTGCATGAAAAATTTTGCCTCTCATGTCTTCTTCACTATCCTGACTACCTGGGACACCACTTTCAAGGAACTATGAACATGCATTCTAAGGTCTCTTTGTTCAGCTACACTCCCCATAACCTTAACATTGAGTGTCCAAGTCCAGGCCTGATTTGCCTTTCCAAAATGCAGGACCTCACGTTTACCTGAATTAAACTCCATCTGCCACTCCTCAGCCCACTGGCCTATCGGATCAAGATCCGTTATACTCTGAGGTGACCTTCTACACTGTCCACTACACCTCCAATTTGGTGTTACCTGCAAACTTACTAACCATTCCTCCAATGTTCACATTCCAAATCTTTTGTATAAATGATGAAAAGTAGTGGACCCAGCACCAATCCTTGTGGTACACTGCTGGTCGCAGGCCTCCAGTCTGAAAAGCAGCCCTCCACCACCACCACCCACTGTCTCTACCTTCAAGCCAGTGTTGTATCCGAATGGCTGGCTCTCCCTGTGTTCTATGTGATCTAACCTTGCGAGCCAGTTCACCATGAGGAACCTTGTCAAACGCCTTATTGAAATCCATGCAGATCATGTCCACTACTCTGCCTTCATCAATCTTCATTACTTCTTCAAAAAACTTAATCAAGCTAGTGAGACACAATTTCCCATGCACAAAGCTATGTTGACTATTCCTAACCAGTAATTGCTCTTCTAAATGCATGTAAATTCAGTCCCTCAGGATTCCCTCCAACAGGTGGCACAGTGGTTAGCACTGCTGCCTCACAGTGCCAGGCACCCAGGTTCAATTCCACCCTTGGGTGACTGTCTGTATGCACTTTGCACATTCTCCCCGTATCTGCGTGGGTTTCCTCTGGGTGCTACTGTTCCCTCCCACAGTCCAAAGATGCACAGGCTAGGTGGATTGGCCATGCTAAATTGCCCATTGTGTTCAGGGATGTGGAGATTAGGTGGCTGAGAGGGTGATGAATCAGTGTTGGGTCGAAGGGCCTGTTTTGATACAGTAGAAATTCTATGATCTATGAACTTGCCCATCACTGATGATAGGCTCCCCAGTCTATTGTTCCCTGGCTTTTCCTTACCACCTTCCTTAAATAGTTGCGCCATGTTTGCCAACCTCCGGTCTTCAGGTGCCTTTCCTGTGGCTATTGATTTTATAAATATCTTAGCAAGGGGCACAGCATTCACTTCCATAACTTCCCACTGAGTTCTAAATTACACCTGATCAGATCCTGGGGGTTTATCCACCGTTATGCGTTTTAGGACATTCAGCATATCCTCCTCTGTGTAATATGGACATTTTTCAAGATGTTGCTATTTATTTCCCCAAGTTCTCTAGCCTCCATGTCCTCCTTCACAGTAAACACTGCTGTATAGTACTCATTTAGAATTTTCCCAATTTCCTGCAGTCCCACACAAATCTGCTGATCTTTAAGGGGCCCTATTCTCTCCCTTGTTACTCTTTTGTCCTTAATGTATTTGTGGAATCTCTTTGGATTCTCCTTAACCATATGTGTCAAAGCTATCTCATGTCTCCTTTTTGCCCTCCTGATTTCCCTCTTAAGTAGACACTTACTGCCTTTATACTCTTCCAGAAATTCACTCGATCCCTGCTGTCTATACCTGACATATGCTTCCTTCTTTTTCTTGACCAAAACCTCAATTTCTCTAGTCATCCAGCATTTGCTACACCTACCAGCCTTGCCCTTTACTCTAACAGGAAGATACTGTCTCTAGTCTCTTGTTATCTCATTTTTGAAAAATGCACATTTTTCAGCCATCCTTTTACCTGTGAACATCCGCCACAGTCAGCTTTTTGAAAGTTCTTGTTTAACACCTTCAAAATTGGCCTTCCTCCAATTTAGAACTTGAACTTTTAGATCCGGTCTATCCTTTTCCATCACAGTTTTAAAACTAATAGAATTGTGGTCACTGGCTCCAAAGTGCTCCCTCATTGACACCTCAGTCACCTGTCCTACCTTATTTCTCAAGAGTAGGTCAAACAATGCTGGGTCCACTTCTTTTCATTATTTATATAAATGATTTGGTTGTGAATATAAGAGGTACAGCTAGTGAATTCACAGAAGACACCAAAATAGGTGATGTAGTGGACAGTGAAGAAAATTATCTCAGAGTACCAACAGGTTCTTGGTCAGATGAATTGATGGGCCAAGGAGTGGCAGATGGATTTAAATTTACACAAGTGTGATTTGTTGCATTTTGGTAAGGCAAATTAGAGAAGGACTTATGCACCTAATGGTAGGGGAGTTTTGCCTTGGAGTGCACGTTCGTAGTTCCTTGAAGGTGGAGTTGCAGCTCGACAGGGTAGTGAAGAAGGTGTTTGGCACGCTTGCCTTTATTGGTCAGTGCAGAGTATAGGAGATGGAATGTTATGTTGCGAATATATTGTGTTCACTTCTGGTCTCTCTGCTATAGGAAAGGTGTAGTTAAACTTGAAAGAGTACAGAAAAGCTTTACAAGGATGTTGCCAGAGAGCATGAGCTATAGAAGAAGCTGAATAAGCTGGGGCTATTTTCCCTGGAGTGCCATAGACTGAGGGGTGACCTTTTAGAGATTTATAAAATTGTGAGGGACATGGATAATGTGAATAGTGAAAGTCTTTTTCCCATGGTGGGAGAGTCCAAAACTAGAGGACATAGATTTGTTAATCCTGAAGGAAATCTAAAAGGGTGACTTTAGTTTTTGTTGCCGATTTGAACTGTCATTAGAGGATCTGAGGAGTGTCAAGAGGTGATATCATAATGGAGTCAAAAGAGCCAGGACTACAACTAGCTCAGATTCAGGAAACAAGATAAGATACCACTGAAATACAGCTACCAAGTAATTAAAAATATTTTTATTTATTGAACAGGTCGTTGAATTTAACTGTTCTTGCTTAGTTTTCTTCAGCTCATTAAGCCCCTTCCATTACCTTAGAACATACCTGTTTGAATGTACCCAATTTTGTAATGCTGGTTTTTGTATCTTAGATGTTTTTTTTTCAAATTTGGGTTTTTGTACCTAAGATGGCACTGGAGAATGGTGACTTTATAAACTTTTCAATGTAATCCTGTACTTGTACACTTGAGTACATGTGAGGATAAAACCTAACTCTAATTCTAATTCTAAATCAATTGCATGTTACTTAGCAAAAAAAAAGTACAATCTGTAGTAAATAATTTGCTTAATGCAATTACCATTGGTTAGAATGCCAGTTAAGGTGATAAATATCTGCAATTCCTTCATTTAGAGTCATGGAGCTGTACAGCACAGAAACAAAACAACCCCTTCGGTCCAACTCGTCCATGCCAACCAGATATCCTAAATTAATCTAGTCCCATTTGCCAGCATTTGGCCTATTTCCCTTTAAACCCTTCCTATCCATACACCCATCCAGATGCCTTTTAAATGTTGTAATTGTACAAGCCTCCACCATCTCCTCTGACAACTCATTCTAAACAGCCACCACCATCTGTGTGAAAATGTTGTCCCTTCAGTCCCTTTTATATCTTTCCCCTCTTGCCTCAAATGTATGCCCTTTATGTTTGGACTTCTCTACACTGGGGAAAAGACCATGGCTATTCACCCTATACATGCCCCTTATGATTTTATGAACTTCTTTAAAGTCACTCCTCAGCCACTGACGCTCCAGAGAAAATGGCCCGGCCTATTCAGCCTCTCCTGATAGCTTAAACCCTCCAACCCTGGCAATATCCTTGTAAATCTTTTCTGAACCCTCCCTAGTTTCACACCATCCTTCGTACAGCATGAAGACCAGAATTGAGTGCAATATTCCGAAAGTGGCCTAACCAATGTCCTCTAAACCTGCAACATGACATCCCAACCCATTTTATGCCTGAAAGCTTTTAATGAAATGCTTAAAACATTTGAGTTATTGATTGAGAATACTTTTCACGAACCTTTCCCTGAAGCAATTCTGTTCTAAATGTGCAAACACTTGAGCCCTATTTTTATTCTTCATTAGGGTACTGATAAGGAATGAAACTGTCCTGTTGGGCCATTACTAGTGGTCCTTGAAATGTTTGATTTATCATTGACTCCCAGCACCTGATTATTATTGCAGCCACCAATAACCCAATTGAATTATTTTCTCATCACCTTTACTGCACTGTTATGTAATGAAGGATGCTTATATATTTATTTTTTACAGGTTACTGTCCAGGCAACCTGCATTACTTTGACTGCAATGAGTGCTGATCGCTGTTATGCAACACTTTATGCGCTTCAGTCGTTGCGTCATCGCACTCCTAAGGTCGCCATGGTGGTCAGCGTATGCATATGGATAGGTATATTCTGATTTAACACTGTGGATATCAAAACACCTATGCTGATAATTATGTTTGAATATGTGAGGATTAACAGAACTATGTTAAACAGTCATTTGGTAGTACAGAACCTGAATATTGCTGAAAAAAGACAGTTTATCGAAGCTTTTCATCATTGCGAATTATCAGGACAATTCGCAAGAATAGCAATTCAAGAATAAAATCAACACATATTACATCAGAGGTGAGTGCTGATTGGTTAGCCAGTAGACCCTGTTTGCTAGCAGCCTTGCCATGTGGAATGCACTAATTAATGATAATTGACAGTTAACTGTCAGGCTTTGTTTAAATTTTAAACCAGTCAGAGTCAATCTGTCTGATCAGAGCATTGCTGTGAGAAATAAACCACTGAATGGCTGTTACCTCTTATATTGATTTGAAACAGGCATATTGGTGTACTTGTTCATTCTTTTTGCTAAGAACAGGGCCGTATGTGTTAATACATATGGCTCCTAGCACACACAAGGTCTGATAAACTATATACTGCGAGTGCAGGAAGCCATTTATATTAATATATCCATATTAATTCTCCCATGGTCAAGATTATTCAGCAAACATTGATCAGCCAGAAATCTAATGAACTCTGCATGTCATACAGTTGAGTTCAGTTTTCTTTTAATCTATTCGTGGGATGAGGTCGTTGGCTAGACAGCATTTATTGCCCATCCCTAATAGCCCAGAGGGCAGTTAAGAGTCAACCACATTGCTGTGGGTCTGGAGCCACATGTAGGCCAGATGAGTTAAGGATGGCAGTTTCCTTCCTTAAAGGACATTAGTGAACCAGATGGGTTTTTCCGACATTCAACACTGGATTCATGGTCATCATTAGATTCTTAGCTCCAGACTTTTTAAAACTGAATTCAGATTCTATGATCTGCCATGGCAGGATTCGAACCCGGGTCCTCAGAATGTCACCTGGGTCTCTGGATAACAGTCCAGCAATAATACCGTGACGCCATTGCCTCCTCAATGTCATGCATGTGCAAATCAATAGTATTGCTATGGGGTCTCCACTTGGCTCAGTGCTCACAAACATATTTGTTGGATTTCATGAGAACCATGTCTTAATTGGTACACCTCCCAACCTCTGTATAATCCTGATTTGTAGATTCAGATTTGCTAGATTTGCATCCAGATCTACATGTAAGTATTTTGTAACAGGTGACGTCCTGTGCTCAAATTCATGTTTGAAATAGAACAGTCAAATAAGATCCCATTTTGTGACAATAAGTCAAATTCATTTACTCATTCCTTGATGTTCTAGTTGAGTTATCAACTGAGAATTCTCTATTTGCTTGAAATCTATATCCATTGGTCCATATACATATTCAGATTGCTACAGTTCCACATGCAAACATGGCAACTTTGTAAGCAGGACCCTAGTCACTCATTTACCTTACGATCCTGATTCTGAGTCATGGTATAATAAAAACTACCCTGCAGGATAATGGCAACCCTGATCAGATCATTTCTTACTGTACATTGTACAAGCTGATGGAATGCCCTAAGGTGTTCACTCACTGATCTGAAAATTCCCCAGATTGCCTTTGAAGGGTGAGCTAACTCATGAGTTGAGTGCTAAATGAAGTTGGCTGCTTCACGCTTCTACCATGCAGTCGCAACACAAGTGGTGGATGTCAACAACAGGATGCTACCTTCAAGCTGCAAAGTCACACAAATGAGTAATAGAGTGAAGAGTCATACAATATGGAAACAGACCCTTCAGTCTAATGAGTCCATGCTGACCAGGTTCCCAAACCAAACTAGCCCCACTTGCCTGCGTTTGGCCCAAATCTCTCCAAATCTTTCCTTTTCATGTACTTACTGAAATGTCTTTTAAATGTTGCAATTGCACCTGAACCTAGCACTTCTTCTGGCAGTTCATTCCACATAGGAGCCACTCTGTGTAAAAACGTTACCCCTTATGTCCTTTTTGAATCTTTCTCCTCTCATCTTAAAAATATGCCCCTCAGTCTTGAACTCCACCATTCTAGGGAGAAGACCCTTGTTATTCACCTTCTCTATACCCCTCATGATTTTATAAACCTCTATAAGTTCACCCCTTAACCTCCAGGACTTCAGTGAATAAAGTCCCAGCCCATCCAGCCTATCTTTATGACTCAAACCCTCCGATCCCAACAACATTCTGGTAGATTTTTTCTGAACACTATCCAATTTAATAATACCCTTCCTATAGCAGTGTGACCAGAACTGTACATAGTACTCCAGAAGAGGCCCCACAAACATCCTGTACAACCTCAACATGATGACCTGACTCCTCTACTCAAAGGCCTGAACAATGAGGGCAAGCAGGGTAAATGCCTTCTTAACCACCCTGTTTACATGTGATGCAATTTTCAAAGAATTATGTACCTGAACCCCTACAAGTCTCTGTTCTACAATACTACCCAGGTCCCTACCATTAACTGTAGAAGTCCTGCCCTTATTTGTTTTACCAAAATGCAATACCTCACATATATCCAAATTAAACTCCATCTGTGTAAAGTGGCATATGAGTTTTCATACCAGTGTGATACCAGGGGTATGTCAGCTGTCTGTCCTAAAAACCAGAAGATCATATCAAACATCATATCCTTGCAAGATATGACTATGTCCCAACCAGAGTGCACCTACAAAAACTTGCAACATAGTTGTCAACAGTGAACATGAAATGTAAAGAATGAGAAACAGAGACAGGAATATAAAGCATAATACATGCCAGAGGTTCTAACATATTCGAGCACCAAGCTTCTTGATTTAATCACAGTCTTGCATTGCTATCTTTGCTACATATAGGCTGATGGATGATCTCATTGACATCAGTGCTTTTTGATTCTAGGTTCCTTGATTCTGTCTTCACCAATTATCATGTACCAGAAGATTGTAAAAGGTTACTGGTATGGACCGAGAACATATTGTGCTGAGGCCTTTCCATCAGATTCCCATCAGAAAGGCTTCATACTGTACCACTTTCTGGCTGTCTACCTTCTACCTTTGTTCACCATCTCTTTGTGCTATTCCTTGATATTGAAGAGAGTTGGACAATCTGTGGTTGAGCCCATTGACAACAACTATCAGGTGGGTGCAAAATTTTAATTCATTTCTCAAGCTAAACACTAAAAGGGAATTTTCATTGACGATTTGATCCGTAGATGGCGTACCTTAGCCTTCAAAGTAAAGTGGAAACATATGGTAATAAAAATGATGACTTATTTTTTGGCTGAGTTTTCTTTTTAAACAGACAAGAACCAAGGTTTGCTTTCTAACCAGTGGTGTGCTCTCATTTCTTTCATTCCCATTACTCTGAAAGCCATTTTACCCAAATTCAAGCCTCACTTTTGAATTTTGTTTTTGATCTTGTAAGCTGAAATCTTTTATCAATAGTAAACTGGCATTGCAAAGTGGAGTGGTCAGTGGTCATTGCAACAATGATTGGTGGTTCACAAAATTGATTTGGGTGCTCTATGATCTGTAGGAAAGTTTAATGCAGCAGAACGATCAGAGTTTTCTAATGGCCCGCAAATCAAATGTGGAAATACTTGTAACAAAATCTTGGACAGAAATCTTCATGGGTGGTATAAGCTAGCTGTGAACATTTTTGCAGATTTATTGATTCAGTACTGTTTTAGTGCAATATTAGAAGCTGTCATGTCCCTGAACAAATGTCTCCCACCCCATCTGAAACCAGTTTTCAGTTATGAAATCAGTAATGAAAACTGGCTTCAGCTTTGTAAGTCCTACAGTGATCAAACATTGACATGTGGAAGAGTCAGAACCAGGCTCAATTGCTCCATTTACAGAAGTAAGAAATTAATCTTCTTGTGCCTCATGTTAAAAGATTTGTAGAATTTCATGACTTTACACCAATAAAATTAATGGCAATATAAACAGAAAATGCTGTAAATATGGTACTATCTGTGAAGAGAGAAACGGTATTAATGTTTCAGTCAATGTGGCCAAAGTTCTTGATAGTTTCAGTTTTTTTTTGTTTTATACAGTACTCTGAATGTGATTACAAATCAAGGAGTTGAGTTTTTGTAACTGGACTGAGCTTACAGTGATGAAATAAGCGGACAGTTTCATAGTCAGGCTTTCTTGATGGAAATATTCATTTTTTTGTCTCTCTATTAAAGTTAATTGTACGTCCTCTATCCATCAAAGTCCGTGTCCACTTACTTTGGTGATTTACTTACTGTTTAGGTTTTAGATTGAAGATAAGTTATATTGTAGAAGTAAAAGAAGTAGCAGAGAAACCGTCAGAAAATAATCAAATGTTACTTTTGGTGATGTTAAATTGTTATTCATACAAGTGAGCAGTAGCATTTTTTTCTTGGAGTATTCTTTACTAACATACCTATCCATTCACATTGGTTTGAGTCGTCTGAAATTAAATGCCTCTTATCCAAAAGTTCACCAGATGTACCATAAGGATATATTTTATATTTGAATCAGGAAACCATACCAAACCAGACACTTTGCAAATAGCACAGACTGCTACTCTGATTTTGAGCAAAATGGTACAATTTCCAAATATATGACTCAGCAGACAGAATATAAGTTTTGTTAACTAGTTATTCATTCCTAAGATTTGACCTAATCAAATTATTTCTTTCTTTGAGAACAATTTGGATCACATGCTATAGTTATATGGTTGAGTCTAAAATTAGCATCACAGGATACAATAATCTAACATTTGATGCCAGGTATGAAATGGTTTGTTAAATGGCAAGGAATTTCAATAGCAGTGATCAGTTTTGTTCATTTTATTTTATGAATATATGTCTGTTTTCAACTTGGTGCAGCCTTTATTTGCTATTTTAACAAGTGTGTTGATCTAATTAAAATAATTTCTTAGCCTGTATGAAGGTTTCCCAGGGTCATTTTGCCCAGGCTCAGTCTTCAGGCTGGTTTGAAAAAATGGACCTACTGTTTAGTAACAGACTATTGATTCCAGATTTGCTGGATTTTAGCTACAATATTTGCTTTGAGAAGCTGGGGTTGCTCAAGTAGCAATGGGGGAGGTTGTGCACATAGGGAGGACGATGAATGCTCTCAATTAAAGGTCTACAAAACAAGCATCATTAAGGAACATGTCTCCTTCTGCCTCCAGCTGGGAAGAATATGGTGCCATACAAATTTAAGACCGCAGTTATTTTTGCAGCAGCTGGTTCTGGCTCTGCAGTACAGCTGCACATCTGGTTAAAGAAGGAAGCACATTTCAGTCTCTGCGTCCTTGGTGAAATGTAGCTGCCTGAGAAATTGCTTCTGGCTGAGATGGAATACCCTTGCTGTGTGAGCTTTCTACTGAGAGTCTTTCTCCTTCCATCTGTGCACATCTTGGCTACCCATTCTGTATCAACAGTCACACAGCAGCACTAGTGGAAATGCAAATATAGCCCCCTTTGTTTCTGAATAAAATCTTTCTCCAGACAGGGCTTCTAACTCTCTTGACTTCCACCATCCAAAACATTTTCCAAACTAATAATAATAATCGCCATAACAACAGTGGTATTTTATTGCAGAAACCTGTTCACAATCCAATGAGCAAGTTACATTAAAACATTCATAAATCACACAGATATGTAACCATCATGTAACAAAGTCAGGTAAACAAATTCAGCAGGTAACAGGAAGGTGATAAGTGGAATATTAAATGCAGAATCAAACTGAATTAAACCAGGACGCTATTCCTATATGATAGACATTGAAGTGCATCCAGATTTAATTATTAAAGTATAATAACGCTGAATGCAATACTTTGACTCTTTCTGCAGTAGCAAAACCAAATAAAATGTACTTGGATGACCTTGGCCAGTCCTTTCATTAGCATTAATTGGGAATCTGTCATGCACCTGAATGCCTATGAGGACCAAACTGACAGTTCATGGCCATATCTGTGTGAGATGTTGTTTGACAACTTGATGTGCCCACTCTGCATGCTTCAGAAACACGCACATCGACAAACCCTATAGTCAGTGTGAGCCATTCTGGAAACAGTCCACTTACTACCTGGACATCTTGGCCTGTTGTAATGATGGACCAACAGTGCTGAGTGTTGTAAAAGCGAAGTAGTTATCAATAGACCAGCTGACAAGATCACAAGCAGTGATGTCAGGATTATGTTAGGCAGTGTCTGGAAGGTTTTATTATAAAATGGTCATGCAGCAATCTATTCCAATTATCTATGTGTATGCACATAGTTCAATAAACATTTCTTATTGCAAAGAGTTGCTCCATGTCCATCTCTAAGCCCATCTGTAACATGATGACAGCAGTAAAATTGAAAACCCTTTCCTCCAAGCAAGTAGTGCATCCAGCATTAGTGTGAAAACTTAAGCAACGGTGAGCAGTTGCAGGAGGTATGTTCCGACATGAGAGAAAGTACAGCACAAAATGGATCTGACAGACAACCAGCAGAGATCAGAGTAGTGTCAGGCAGTAGGACAGATCGGGAAAACATGGCAAAAACTGTCAGAATGTGCAGCAGGCTCCAGTATAGACAAAGCTGGCAGAACTCAAAGCAGATAGACTTCTGTGGCAGGTGCACCAGACAGAGATCAGAATAGGCAGATACTAGTGTTAAGTGGCAGAAATTATGCTGAATGGCCTTGACCAGTATGTGAAACAGGCAAAGAAAAGTTTAACCCCATTCCTGATATTGTACTGCAACTAACCTCGTTATGTAGAAGTCCTTCCAATGTTCAAGTTTCTTTGCTACACAGAAATCCCAAACCAGGCTGCATCATGTGCAACTGGCACTGACGGTATCAACCAGAGAAGATTTGTGCATTGGTTTGAGGGCTAAAGAGCCTTTAGATGATCATATGACTAATGTAGGGCACTTTATTGGCCAGAAAAATGCCAAGATACTTGTTAAAGGACAATGCTGAAAAGAATGCAGAACTATCATTATCTAAATTTCCTGCTGTGGCATTGGGAGAGGATTGTCCAGCAGCAAGCCACGTTACTGTCAGAGGTGGAGCTATTTTAAAACAGAATGCTGCAAGTTCCCAGCTCAAATACCTATAGGGAGAATAATTAAGTAAAGTAATATCCAGGAAATAAGAGACACCACAGGAATCTTCGAGGAATGCAGATATTATAGCCAGTGGCTAGAAACAAATTTTAAGTTAGATACCACGGGAGAAGTAGCTACTCCTTTCAAGACCGTACGATAGCTGAGAGCCATCAGCTATTTGATTTCATGTTTCTGGAGGCATTCAACTGAAGTTGATGGGGCAGTTGACTGCTGTGCTCCTATACAAGGGGTGGCACAGTGGCTCAGTGGTTAGCACTGCTGCTTCACAGTGCCAGGGACCTGGGTTTGATTCCAGCCTTGGGGCACTGAGTGTGTGGAATTTGCACACATTCTCACTGTGACTGTGTCTGCATGGGTTTCCCCTGCAGTCCAAAGATCACAGGATATCTACAGTATGGAAACACTTTGGCTCAACAAAACCACACTGACCCTCAGAGCATCCCACCTAGACCCATTCCCCTATGACCCACCTAATCTACATATCCCTGAACACTATGAGTAATTTAGCACGGTCAATCCACCCAGTCTACACATCTTAGGACTGTGGGAGGAAACCGGAGCACCCGGAGGAAATCCATGCTGACACGGGGAGAATGTGCACACTCTGCACAGACAGTTGCCTGAGGTTGGAATCAGACCTGGGTTCCTGGCCCTGTGAGGTAGTGTGCTTACCATTGAGCCACCATGTTGCCTCATGTTCACGTTAGTGTTATTGGCCATACTAAATTGCCCCATAGTGGCCAGGGATGTGCAGGCTAGGTGGACTAGCCATGGTAAATGTGGGGTTATGAGGATAAAGTGGGGGGCTGGGTTGGGCAGGATGATCTTCAGAGGGCTAGTGCAGACTGGATGGGCCAAATGGCCTCTTTCTACACTGTAGGGATTCTGTGATTTGACAAGGTCCATGTGGCAGCCTGGCCCAGAAGATCAAATCACATGGAATTCATGGTGACTTTGCTGGAGAATTGGAGCTACTGGAAGAGATTGGAGGGGTTGGGGTTATTTTCTTTGGAACAGAAGAGTCTGAGGGGTAAATTGTGAAGGGTAGATGGAAGCAACCTGTTTCCCTTGGGAGAGACTTCAAAAACCAGATGTTAGAGATTCAAGCTGAGCAGCACGAAGATTAGAGAGAACATAACAAAAATCTTTTACATAAAGGGTGGTGGCTGCCTGGAATTCACTGCATGAGTTGGTGTGGAGGCAGAGACCCTGAAGTCTTTTAAAATGTACCCAGATGTGCACCTTAAATGCTGTAAACTGGAGGGCGCTGGGATGTGAGTAGGAAGATGGGATTAGAAAGGGCAGCTGGGTGTCTTTGGATCAGCACAGACCAGATGGTCCAAATGTTCTGTATCGTTTCTGTGAATCAACTCGGGGGCAAAGGTTTGAGGTGAGATGAGGAAAGTTTAAAGGAGATGTGTGAGTTAAGTTTTTTTACACAGAGGATTTTAGATACCTGGGGAGATGGTGGAAGCAGATATGAATACAAAGTTTAAGAGGCGTTTAGACAGACACATGAACAGACAGAGAATGGAGGGATGCGAGAAGTGTAGTAGACAAGGCAGATGAGCTTAGGGCTTGGATCAGTACCTGGAGGTATGATGTTATTGCTATTACTGAGACTTGGTTGAGGGAAGGGCATGACTGGCAACTAGTTATCCCAGGATATCGATGCTTCAGGCGGGATAGAGAGGGAGGTAAAAGGGGTGGAGGAGTTGCAGTAATGGTCAAAGACGATATCACAGCCGCACTGAAGGAGGGCCCTGTGGAGGACTCAAGCAGTGAGGCAATATGGGTAGAACTCAGAAATAGGAAGGATGCACTAACAATGTTGGGGCTGTACTACAGGCCTCCCAACAGCGAGCATGAGATAGAGGTACAAATATGTAAACAGATAATGGAAAGGTGTAGGAGAAACAGGGTGGTATTGATGGGAGATTTTAATTTTCCTAACATTGACTAGGATTCGCTCAGTGTTAGGGGTCAAGACAGAGCAGAATTTGTAAGGTGTGTCCAGGAGGGTTTTCTAGAGCAGTATGTATGTAGTCCAACCCGGTGCTGGGGAATGAACCCGCCCAGGTGGTTGATATTACAGAAGGGGACTACTTTGGAAATAGCAACCACAATTCCGTAAGTTTTACAATATTCATGGACAAGGATAGGAGTGGTCCTAAAGGAAGAGTACTAAACTGGGGGAAGGCCAACTATACCAAGATTCGGCAGGATCTCAGGAATGTAGATTGGGAGAAACTGTTTGAAGGTAAATCCACATTTGATATGTGGGAGGCTTTTAAGGAGAGGTCGATTAGCGTGCAGGAGAGACATGTTCCTGTGAAAATGAGGAATAGAAAAGGCAAGATTAGGGAGTCATGGATGACAGGTGAAATTGTGAGACTAGCCAAGAGAAAAAAGGAAGCATACATGAGGTCTAGGCGATGGAAGACAGACGAAGCATTGCAAGAATATCGGGAATGTAGAGCGAATCTGAAATGAGGGATTAAGAGGGCTAAGAGAGGACATGAGATATTGCTGGCAAACATGGTTAAGGAAAATCCCAAAGCCTTTTATTCATATATAAAGAGCAAGAGGGTAACTAGAGAAAGGATTGGCTCACTTAAGGGCAAAGAAGGAAAGTTATGCGCTGATTCAGAGAAAATGGGTGACATTCTTAACGAGTACTTTACATCCGTATTCACCAAGGAGAGGGACATGACGGATGTTGAGGTTAGGGATAGATGTTTGCTTAGTCTAGGTCAAGTTGACATAAGGAAGGAGGAAGTGTTGGGTATCCTAAAAGACATTAAGGTGGACAAGTCCCCAGGTCCAGATGGGATCTATCGCAGGTTACTGAGGGAAGCGAGAGAGGAAATAGCCGGGGCCCTAACAGATATCTTTGCAGCGTCCTTAGACATGGGTGAGGTCCCAGAGGACTAGAGACTTGCTAATGTTGCCCCTTGTTTAAAAAGGGCAGCAAGAATAATCCAGGTAATTATCGACCGATGAGCCTGACGTCAGTGGTAGGGAAGCTACTGGAGAAGATACTGAGGGATAGGATCTATTCCCATTTGGAAGAAAATGGGCTTATCAGTGATAGGCAACATGGTTTTGTACAGGGAAGGTCATGTCTTACCAACTTAATAGAATTCTTTGAGGATGTGACAAAGTTGATTGATGAGGAAAAGGCTGTAGATGTAATATACATTGACTTCAGTAAGACATTTGATAAGGTTCCCCATGGCAGGTTGATGGAGAAAGTGAAGTCACATGGGGTCCAGGGTATGCTAGCTAGATGGATAAAAAACTGGCTGGGCAACAGGAGACAGAGGGTGGTAGTAGAAGGGAGTTTCTCAAATTGGAGACCTGTGACCAGTGGTGTTCCACAGGGATCTGTGCTGTGTTGTTTGTTATATATGTAAATGATCTGGAGGAAGGTGTAGGTGGTCTGATCAGCAAGTTTGCTGATGACACTAAGATTGGTGGAGTAGCTGACAGTGAAGGGGACTGTCAGAAATGACAGCAGAATAAAGATAGACTGGAGAGTTGGGCAGATAAATGGCAGATGGAGTTCAATCCGGGCAAATGCGAGGTGATGCATTTTGGAAGATCAAATTCAAGGGCGAACTATATAGTAAATGGAAAAGTCCTAGGGAAAATTGATGAACAGAGAGATCTGGGTGTTCAGTTCCATTGTTCCCTGAAGGTGACAACGCAGGCCAATAGGGTGGTCAAGAAGGCATATGGCATGCTTTCCTTCAATGGGTGGGGTATTGAGTACAAGAGTTGGCAGGCCATGTTGCAGTTGTATAGGACTTTGGTTCAGCCACATTTGGAGTACTGTGTACAGTTCTGGTCACCACATTACCAAAAGGATGTGGATGCTTTGGAGAGGGTGCAGAGGAGGTTCACCAGGATGTTGCCTGGTATGGAGGGTGCTAGCTATGAAGAGAGGTTGAGTAGATTAGGATTATTTTCATTAGAAAGACGGAGATTGAGGGGGGACTTGATTCAGGTCTACAAAATCATGAGGGGTATAGACAGGGTGGATAGCAAAAAGCTTTTTCCCAGAGTGGGGGATTCAATTACTAGGGGTCATGAGTTCAAAGTGAGAGGAGGAAGGTTTAAGGGAGATATGCGTGGAAAGTTCTTTACGCAGAGGGTGGTGGGCGCCTGGAACGCGTTGCCAGCGGAGGTGGTAGACGCAGACACGTTAGCATCTTTTAAGATATATTTGGACAGGTACATGGATGGGCAGGGAGCAAATGGACACAGACCGTTAGAAAATAGATGACAGGTTAGACAGAGGATCTTAATCGGTGCAGTCTTGGAGGGCCAAAGGGCTTGTTCCTGTGCTGTAGGTTTCTTTGTTTCTTTGTTTCTTTGGATATAGACCATGTTAAATGCGATTAGTTCAGAGTGGCATTATGGTTAGCACAAACATAGTGGACCAAAGGGCCTGTTCCTGGGCTGTACTGTTCTATGTTCTGTTACCATTTGATACATTGGAATTGGTAAGTTTCAAATAGATAAACAATTGAGTTGCTAAGAACATGGAAAGAAAAGTTCCTGAAGGGAGGGCAGAGGACTTGGAATATTTACATAACAAAGGGTTGTAGAAACAGAGATAATGGGAACTGCAGATGCTGGAGAATCCAAGATAACAAAGTGTGGAGCTGGATGAACACAGCAGGCCAAGCAGCATCTTAGGAGCACAAAAGCTGACGTTTCGGGCCTAGACCCTTCATCAGAAAAAAAAGGGTCTGATGAAGGGCCTAGGTCCGAAGCATCAGCTTTTGTGCTCCTAATATGCTGCTTGGCCTGCTGTGTTCATCCAGCTCCACACTTTGTTATCTTGGATTCTCCAGCATCTGCAGTTCCCATTATCTCTGAACAAGTATTGAGCAGGGCCAAACAAGCTGTGAATGCTCTTTTATTAGTCTTTCTTTAGTTGTTAATTGGTCTCATAAGGTCTCTCGTTTGAAACAGCAGCAGTTTCAGCTCTCTGATGAAGGGTCCAGGCCCGAAACGTCAGCTTTTGTGCTCCTGAGATGCTGCTTGGCCTGCTGTGTTTATCCAGCCTCACATTTTATTATCAGTTTGATACGGTTGTCTTTTAAGAACGCAATACTAATATGTATCTGTTTTCACCTAGGTTCAACATTTGTCTGAAAGAACAGTAGCAATGAGAAGCAAGATTTCTAAAATGGTGGTGGTAATTGTGCTCCTTTTTACAATTTGTTGGGGACCCATCCAGCTCTTTATCCTGTTCCAGGCTTTTTATCCAAATTTCCAGGCCAACTATGTGACTTACAAGATCAAGACTTGGGCTAACTGCATGTCATACGCCAATTCCTGCATCAACCCCATTGTTTACGGTTTTATGGGAGCCAGCTTCAGGAAGTCCTTTAAGAAAGCCTTCCCATTCATGTTCAGACAGAAAGTAAGGGACACCAACATGACTTCTGGAAGTGACAATGCAGAAGTGTAGTCTGTCACTGCATAATCCTAATTGTTATCGATTGTCATGAATGAACATGGTTAAAGAAATGAAAACAATGATGGTCAACTTGTTTGGCCCACAAAATTCCTGGAAAACATGCCCTCAGTAAGCATTAAGAAAAATATTGTAAAGTTTGAACTAACACTAGGTTTCATACTTTGAGTTAATGTTTGTGTAGAAGTGTTAGAGTGGTGTTAATGTAATGTTAATATTTAATAATACCTAATATAGTGTTAATGTTTAACATGAACAAAAACAGAAGTTGCTGGAAAAGCCTCTGAGGAAGGGTCACTGGACCCAAAATGTTAATTCTTGATTTTTTCCACACAGATGCTGCCAGACCTGCTGAGCTTTTCCAGCAACTTTGTTTTTGTTCCTGATTTACAGCATCTTCAGTTCTTTAGGTTTTTAATGTTTAAAATGTCTATTCTTCAGTAAGTAACTCAGCAGACCAAGAAATGTTTTCTTATTGGCAGTTTCCATCTGAACTTCAAAGAATTCTAAGGACAACATTTCCTGAAAAGCAAATTATAAAGGATTCAGTTGGACTTTGAGGCTTTTCGATATAAAACACTTTTTGTGTGAAGACTTTCTCAGTAGTACTTTAGGAACTAGAACATCTTTTCAATGATTTTCTGCAGGATCCAGAGCTACTTCCATTTTGTTTGTGGTATATAACCAGTGATGTAATCTTAAATGAAGAAGATGTTTAGAAAATTAACTGTACAGTTAATTATGAAAGCAAAGGCACCAGACTGAAGGGAGATCTCAACGGTCTAGCCATGTGGGCCAGAAAAGTTTCAAATGCAGTTCGGTTCAGAAGACTATTTCCATTTCCCCAGTTCATCAGCATCCAGCACGTCAACTCTTTGCCTGCTCAAATTTTCAGAGCCTCAGAATGCCACCATGATACCGCTCACTCTGACTAGACTGTGCTGGACAGGTCCTCCAGAGAGGCCCAAGAAATGGATCCACATCTTAGCAGCCTATTGTCTGCTACACCACAGCACTGATCAAATGTTACCTGTGCTTTGATTCAGTTATGGGATTGCCCAATGGAATCATTAGGTAAGGTCTCAGTGGCTGTCTTTTGTCCCTCTGTAACTGGCTTTGTAAGGCATATGGGTCCTCAGACACGGCAGTCCATAGAGTGCTCCAGGCTGTCAGAGTTGTGGCTGCTGTCAGGGTGGTGGCATGCATCTCTAGGAAGTGCACACCTGAGAACCTCTTTCAGTCCTTGTGTTCCTAAAGTAGATCATATCTACTGAGAATCCTGTACATTGCCATTGGTGGGATGTTGGTCACTGCCAACTTCACCCTCTCTGCCCCATAGCATAACATATCCTCTGATGCTGCTTCACATACAACCCATGCACGCTGAGTTTGCCCCATCAACATCTTTGTACCCAGCTCTATAAGTGCCTTTTGCCCAAATCTCCAGCCTTGACTTCCTCATCCTGTTTGGCAATGATAACCCGCTGCCCCTACAAGCCTCCTGAATGAATGGACTGACTCCCAGGGCTAAATTTGCCTCAGACCTCTGAGTGACTTTAATGAGTGGCCCCTAGACCATGCTCAGACCATAGACTGCTGTTTTTGCAGCTCCCCATTTGATGCTTAATGATTCCCCTGTTTGCTAGAGCTGGCCTGAAGGGAATGACCATTGCCAACTCTCTAAACTGTATTTGGACATATCCCCCAACCACGTGTGTCCCAGTTGGCCGACTGACCATGGATAAGCCTCTGAATAGAATGAAGATGGTGCCCATGATTGATGCTACCAGGACCCCCTGACTGACAACAGCATCCCACTTGATTGGACTAAGGACTAGCCCCCACCAATTTCTGGCATGCCACTTGGTTGAATGAAATGCTGTGTGTTTGATGTGCAGGTACATGCTGTAAGCATTAAATTGACTTCTCAATATGCCACATAGCAAGATGTTCCCTCCCAACCTCCACCAACAGATGCATACTGACAAATTACCTACCTGTGTGTCTATGCTAAAGAGCATGTCAATGTAACATGACTGATGGTGTTTGGCTCTGGCTGAAATGGCAACACGCCAACAGGTATGACAATGTCAAGGCAAAGTAAGGCATCGATTCTGTGAGCATGCAACTTCAGGCGAAGTGAGGGTGCAATTAGAGAGTAAATGAACACCCCTGCGAGCTTGGTGCCTGTCCTTACCTGCTGAGTGTTCCTTCAGCAGCCTTTCAATGCCAGATGGCAGTGCTTCCTGCAATAAAAATCTGTGCTTCCCGAATTTCCTGCAAGTGGATTAGAGAGGTGCTGTGAGGGGTCAGTAAATGTCAGATGCCAGTGTCTGTGAAAAAAAGCTGCCTATTGCTGGTACCTGCGGATCATGTCCTGAGTAGCTGTTTGATGGTAAACAACATAGAGGTTCCTTGCAGCCAGTAACAAGCTGAAGTCGCCAGGTACCCATGCTGATTTCCATGTTGAGAATACTCAATGTCTTGTTTGGTGTGTTTGGTAAGATAGGAAACCAAATGTCAGTGAGGCGAGTTTTAATAAGGCATTTAACAGACAATAATTCCCTTTAATTGACAACTCACTGTACACTGGTGAGAAACTCTCTCAGCAAAAACATAGAGTGAAATGCTCCTGAAATCAAGGTAGGCCTCCCTGGTTGTCCGCTACAAATCTCACCAAAGCACACATCACTGAGACCCTGATTCTGCGCAAAGTGTTTGAGGAAGAGAACGCCAGAGGATGGGGGAGACTCATAATATCATAAAGCAGGAACTGGAGCAGAGTAACTGCAGAGTTTCATGTGTTTGTTTAGGCATACCAGATAGCTATCTAACATGGATGTTAGGCCCCTCACTATGTGAATTTGGGAGGGTTGACACAAGTGATAGAACCCCTTGTGAAATTAGTGACAATGAGCATGGCTGGTTTCAGGCCTAAATTATGATCAGAGATAATGGGAACTGCAGATGCTGGAGAATCCATGATAACAAAGTGTGAAGCTGGATGAACACAGCAGGCCAAGCAGCATCTCGGGAGCACAAAAGCTGACATTTCTGGCCTAGACCCTTCATCAGAGAGGGGGATGGGGAGATGGTTCTGAAATAAATAGGGAGAGAGGGGGAGGCGGACCGAAGATGGATAGTGGAGAAGATAGGTGCAGAGGAGAGTATAGGTGGGGAGGGGATAGGTCAGTCCGGGGAGGACGGACAGGTCAAAGAGGCGGGATGAGGTTAGTAGGTCAGAAATGCAGGTGCTGCTAGAGGTGGGAGGAGGGGATAGGTGAGAGGAAGAACAGGTTAGGGAGGCAGGGACAAGCTGGGCTGGTTTTGTGATGCAGTGGGGGGAGGGGACGAGCTGCGCTGGTTTTGGGATGTGGTGGGGGAAAGGGAGATTTAGAAGCTTGTGAAGTCCACATTGATACCATTGGGCTGCAGGGTTCCCAAGTGGAATATGAGTTGCTGTTCCTGCAATCATCGGGTGGCATCATTGTGGCACTGCAGGAGGCCCATGATGGACATGTCGTCTAAAGAATGGGAGGGGGAGTGGAAATGGTTCGCGACTGGGAGGTGCAGTTGTTTATTGTGAACCGAGCGGAGGTGCCTTGTTCACAACCCATCAAGTGTTCCCTGTGGTTGTCAAGTAAAGTTTATATAATTTTGCTACTGTTTACAAACATCTCCCTGTGGTTCTAAAAGCAATAAGTGGCTGTAACTAGACTGAGAGGGCCATCTCTGGTGGCACAGTGGCAGACATAAGGCTCCTCATTCTTGCATTCTTGAATTAGCCATGGGAAAGCACACCTCCTCATGTGTGAATGTGGACAACCAGCACTGTAAACTCCAACGTCCTGTGCTGCTCTCTGATTACCACCAGCAGCAACTCATTTTTAATCTGCTCAAGTATTCCTTTTACTCAACTAATCCCTCTCTTCCCTTATGTGGACATTAGTGCAACTCAGCAAATCACCAGGAAGACGAGGCCAGTGCTGGAGCCTCTCAGTCCCAACCCGGCTTTCATATGAACGCTCCACCAGCTCAGGGACTTCCATGTCAATGGGTATTCTTTTTGGATGAGACAGGGGAGTACAGACTATCGAATACATAACTGACACCTCTGCAGCTGACCAAGGAAGAAATGGCCTTTGTTTCTTGCACTCCAAGGACTGCCAAAGACCAGATAACTGCTCAGTTCAAGGCAGAGGATGATCCCAGCAGTGACTTTGTCAAAATGCATGGCACAGGAGCAGCAGGCAGGTTTGTCAGAGGCAGTCAGCAAGCTGGATTGGAAGATGGAAGAGCCCACTAATGCCATCTGTACCATGCTGTCTGTCACATATGTGTGTCCATGGCTATGGGCCTGTGTTTATTGGACATGCACCTAGATCTACACCATCATTCTCACCATAGGTACTTAGCTTCAGTGGCAAGGCAAGAGGAGTATGGACGTCTTTGACCTCAATCCAGGCACTCCTTCCACAAGTAGAGATAGGGTGGTGCCATTAGGCACCCTTAAGGTGTTGGGCCTTGCTCAGGACCCTCAGAAACGTCTTCTCAGGATATCCTAGAGGTGTCCAACCCCTCCACCTTACCCCACTGCCTGTGATCCTGGAGACTGTGGGTGTTCAAACTAAAGAGGATGAGCCTGCATCTGGGCAGGACACGAAGCGAAAGGCACTTGGGGCCGACTACCTAAATGCTCTGGGCTAATAGAGCCAACCACAAAGACTAGGCTTCTTCTACCCCAGCTCAGGACAGCATTTAGACATAGCAGGAGAGAGAGAAAGAAGAAAACTTACTGAGAGCAGAGGGGTGGTAAGGATGACAAATTATAGGTTTCAACTTTGTGCCCTCGTGAGTGACTTGCAGACTCTGCCAGTAGTGCAAGATTTACCCATCATCCTTCACTTTCCGTTTAGGTTTGCAGACCTTGTGGCCTCCAAAACATTCCAGCCTCCCTCCATTTCCATTAAGTGCCTTAATGTTACAACCAATTCACCTAATTTAACCCAGACCCTCTAATGTTGGAAATTTCCATGCCTTTGATGGCCCTACATTCTCACTATGTACAGTTCAGAATTACCATGACTGTGAGCATCTGCCCTTCCAGAGCTCCCAGACCGTTCCCATTGTCTGTGAGAGTACAAGATTCTATCGAGAATTGCTCCCTATCGTTGCCACTATGGGGGAACCAAACGCCTGACTGGCTGTGTCCCTAACTGACTCTACGGATGACTGATCCTCTTTGTCCTGCAGACATGGCTATTACTTAAAGTTCTTGTTGTGTAAGTTGCTGGCACATATTGCCAATGTGACTTTGATGTCATTGATTTGGAGGGAGGCCATGTGACTTTGATTTGAGGGGAGACAATGGCCTGGTGATATTATCGCTGGACTGTTAATTCAGAGATCCAGATAACATTCTGGGGACCCAGGTTTGAATCCCACCATGGAAGATTCTGGAATTTGAATTCAATAAATATCTGGAATTAAGAATCTAAATGATGACTAATGATTGTCAATTGTCAAAAAAACCCATCTGGCTCACTAATGCCCTTTAGGGAAGGAAACTGCCATTCTGACCTGGTCTGGTCTACATGTGACTTTGGACCCATACCAATGTGGTTGACTCTTAACTGCCCTCTGGGAAATTAGGGATGGGCAATAAATGCTGCCTAGCCAGTGACGCCCTCACCCATGAATGAATTATTTAAAAAATCACAGAGATATGTCTATCCTCTTGACTGCTCTGTTCTCACGCTGCCCAGCTGCCTGACTATCCCTCTGCGTTAAAAAAACAATGCAAGCCACGGAGACTGGCAACCTGTAACTGATCACTAAAGACCCTGTATGCTAAAAAAACAATGTGAGACATACACAGGCTGGTAGTCTGTAAATCTGTGCTGAATTCAGCAAGTGTGTGCTTAGAAAGAAATGCGAAGTAGACAGAGGATGGAAGCCTACATGTTACCACAAAGTAAGTGAGTGCTAAGAAAGCAGTGCGCATGCATGAGATGTGTGTGTCCCTGTGTGAAAGTTAACTTGCACAAGCATGAAAATCTTGGATGCCCTGGACATCCAAAGCGAAGCGAAGTATTGCAGTGCTGAAGTTGGTCTGAGAGCAGGCATGATGATTTGGTAAAGCTGGTGGGTTGCCAGTGTCTACTTGCATGGACAAAACATCAGGAAGATGGTATCCATTGGGCATGTGGTGACACTTTGATGAAGATCCAATTAGTGGATGGCTGGGACCTGGTTGATGAGCTGCAGCCACCAGGTAACCCGACCTGACTTATATGTCAGGAGCTTGTATCAACCACTGTAGTTTCTCAGGGAAGGAGAAAAGAATTGGAAATGGTATATGAATAAGATGAGTTGGTGTGTTAACTATATGCAAATTTATGGAAATTAAGTAATCTCCATTCAATTGTAAGACTCTGGAGTCGCTATTGAAGGCTTAAGGGGAAAATCCCAAAACTTTTTCTTGACGTTGAGATTCTGATTTTTTTCATTTTTTTCATTTTTTCAATATTTTCCGACTTATTCACACCACAACAGGGATGGGAATAATTTGGGCCCTTTGAAAATTAGTAGTGACTGTACTGTTCTTTGAGAATTTTGTTTTTACATTCCTGTACATGATATAAACATTAAACTCGATAACAGAATGTTAAACGATTGCCAAATGTTGCCATTAACCACATTTTTACCTACAGCAGGAAGCGCTATAAGAGTATAATAATAAATAAAAACAGTAAAGCTGGTCTGGAACAGTGTTTTGCAAAGGGTGAAATATGTTTCGAGAGCCCAGATGAGTTCCTGAGCACAATTATCAGATCAAGAATCCAATACAAACACTGAATCACTGGAGCCCCACATGAATCGCTTGGAACTGAGAATGAATTAAATTGAATCATGGGGCTAGGAATAGAGACTTCCCTTAGAAAACATAATGTGTAATTGGAAAAATCCAGCACATAGACTCTGGGTGAATCATAACTGATTTTATGGAAAAGTTTACTCTTGGCGAAGATTAGATACTTCTCAAAGAAAACTGAAGAAACTGTTTTTCCTGAACAGTGCAAAACAGGTTTGAGTTTTATATTCCTGACATAAAGTTGCTTGTTGATACATCAAACAATGTGATGGATAGCACTTTCAAACTATAATCAAAATCACATTAATAGCTGACATGTTTAAGTTGCCAAATATTGAAAAATACCAAAGTTTCCTCTCTAAGCTTCTCTCTCTTGTCAGGTAGCTAACTCATTCCTCCTTGTCCCTTTCATAGAACATTACAGCACAGTACAGGCCTTTCGGCCCTCGATGTTGTGCCGACCTGTCATACCGATCTCAAGCCCATCTAACCTACACTATTCCATGTATGTCCATATTCTTGTCCAATGACGACTTAAATGTACCTAAAGTTGGCGAATCTACTACCGTTGCAGGCAAAGCGTTCCATTCCCTTACTACTCTGAGTAAAGAAACTACCTCTGACAGTTGTCCTATATCTTTTGCCCCTCAATTTAAAGCTATGCCCCCTCGTGCTCACCGTCACCATCCTAGGAAAAAGGCTCTCCCTATCCACCCTATCTAACCCTCTGATTATTTTATATCTTTCAATTAAGTCACCTCTCAACCTTCTTCTCTCTAATGAAAACAGCCTCAAGTCCCTCAGCCTTTCCTCGTAAGACCTTCCCTCCATACCAGGCAACATCCGAGTAAATCTCCTCTGCAGCCTTTCCAAAGCTTCCACATCCTTCTTATAATGCGGTGACTAGAACTGTACTCAATACTCCAAGTGCGGCCGCACCAGAGTTTTGTACAGCTTCACCATAACCTCTTGGTTCCGGAACTCAATCCCTCTATTAATAAAAGCTAAAACACTGTATGCCTTCTTAACAGCCCTGTCAACCTGGGTGGCAACTTTCAAGGATCTGTGTACATGGACACCAAGATCTCTCTGCTCATCTACACTACCAAGAATATTACCATTAGCCCTGTACTTTGCCTTGTGGTTACTCCCACCAAAGTGCATCACCTCACACTTGTCTGCATTAAACTCCATTTGCCACCTCTCAGCCCAGCTGTGCAGCTTATCTATGTCTCTCTGCAACCTACAGCATCCTTCGTCACTATCCACAACTCCACCGACCTTAGTGTCGTCTGCAAATTTACTAACCCATCCTTCTACGCCCTCATCCAGGTCATTTATAAAAATGACAAACAACAGTGGACCCAACACCGACCCTTGCGGTACACCACTAGTAACTGGTCTCCAGGATGAACATTTCCCATCAACTACCACCCTCTGCCTTCTTTCAGCAAGCTAATTTCCGATCCAAACTGCTATATCTCCCACAATCCCATTCCTCCACATTTTGTACAATAGCCTTATTGGGGAACCTTATCGAACGCCTTGCTGAAATCCATATACACCACATCAACCGGTTTACTCTCATCTACCTGTTTGGTCACCTTCTCAAAGAACTCACTAAGGTTTGTGAGGCACGACCTTCCTTTCAAAAAACCGTGCTGACTATCCCTAATCAATTTATTCTTTTCTAGATGATTATAAATCCTATCCCTTATAACCTTTTCCAACACTTTACCAACAACTGAGGTAAGGCTCACTGGTCTATAATTTGTCTCTACTCCCCTTCTTGAACAGGGAAACCACAATTTGCTATCCTCCAGTCTTCTGGCACTATTCCTGTAGACAATAACGAGTTAAAGATCAATGCCAAAGGCTCGGCAATCTCCTCCCGGGCTTCCCAGAGGATCCGAGGATAAATCCCATCCGGCCCAGGGGACTTATCTATCTTCACCCTCTGTAGGATTTCTAATACCTCTTCCTTGTGATTTTTTTTTCACATTTTCTTTATCCCAAGACCTGGGAACGGCATTAACTCCTCCGACTAATTCAGTTTACTGTATTCTCTTCTCGGGAACACTTGTTCTATTAGATGCACCATGCGATGACCTAAACAGAGTAAATAAAAAACAAAACAACCAACCTCTCCCTCCAAGATAATAAAGTGTGAAACTGGATGAACACAGCAGGCTCAGCAGCATCTCAGGAGCACAAAAGCTGACGTTTCGGGCCTAGACCCTTCATCAGAGAGGGGGATGGGGAGAGGGTTCTGGAATAAATAGGGAGAGAGGGGGAGGCGGACTGAAGATGGAGAGAAAAGATGATAGGTGGAGAGGAGAGTACAATGATGCCACCCGAAGGTTGCAGGAATAGCAACTCATATTCCGCTTGGGAACCCTGCAGCCCAATGGTATCAATGTGGACTTCACCAGCTTCAAAATCTCCCCTTCCCCCACCGCATCCCAAAACCAGCCCAGTTCGTCCCCTCCCCCCACTGCATCACAAAACCAGCCCAGCTCTTCCCCTCCACCCACTGCATCCCAAAACCAGCCCAGCCTGTCTCTGCTTCCCTAACCTGTTCTTCCTCTCACCCATCCCTTCCTCCCACCCTAAGCCGCACCTCCATTTCCTACCTGCTAACCTCATCCCACCTCCTTGACCTGTCCGTCTTCCCTGGACTGACCTATCCCCTCCCCACCTCCCCACTCCCCCCACCCCCCCACCCCCCCCACACCCCACCCATACTCTCCTCTCCACCTATCTTCTTTTCTCTCCATCTTCGGTCCGCCTCCCCCTCTCTCCCTATTTATTCTAGAACCCTCACCCCATCCCCCCCTCTGATGAAGGGTCCAGGCCCAAAACGTCAGCTTTTGTGCTCCCGAGATGCTGCTTGGCCTGCTGTGTTCATCCAGCCTCACATTTTATTATCTTGGATTCACCAGCATCTGCAGTTCCCATTATCACTGATACAATTTCAAACTCTCCCTCCAGCTTGGGTATTCAGGAGATTAAAAACTCCTAACAGACCTTAAGGTATAACGGTTACTCTACTACGTCCTAATTGGTTTGCTCACTTCAAGAATGTGTTGCTAAGGTAGCCCTCAAAGTCACCATGGCTACAGAAATACTTTAACTTCAGTCACAGAAAACCCGTATCACGAACTCCACTCAAGCCCAAGACTTAAACGAAGTGGTATTATAAAACATATCAGACAGTTCATACAACAAGCAAAAAACAATTTAGGTCAGACCTACTATCAGTGTATCAACCACTAAATTCAACTGGTTTGGATTGCTAATTCAAAGGTTCAATAATTATTAAAGGTGTACAACCTTCCACTCCTGCAGTTTTGGTTAAAGCTGAATTTCAGCTGGCATCTAACATGAATCCAGTTACTGCATTGAGAAAACCAAAGTTTGCTAAACAGTTATGTGCTGTGTTACCAAGTCAAAGTATACAGGTTTTCACCTTTGCCACCCCCCTCACCTCCACTTCCAAGAGTTATTGCACAGCATTTAAGCAGGATTCTATCTTGACATTCCACTGCTGGCACAATTAGCTCAATAGTTTTACACAGCTCAGAGCTCACCCTCCTGAGTCCCAACCCAAAACGTCAAGCTTTCTTGCTCTTCTGATGCTGCTTGGCCTGCTGTGTTCATCCAGCTTCACACTATTATCTCAGATTGTCCAGTATCGGCAGTTCCTACTACCTCTGTAACAAGGTTACTTAGTCCCTGCTCTTAGACTGTTAGCCTTGTAATTGCTATTTACTGTTACATTCTAAGTTGGCAGAAGAGCTCATGGCCTGAGGAAAATAACTACAAACGGACAAATATGATCTCTTTTTCCCAGCTACCCTTCTCTCCTGGGTTTGCTTTTTTATTCGTTCCCCATTTTGCTGGTCTGCTAACTTGACTGGCTTTCCAAATATTGACTTGAATTCTCTTTAAGCTTCTCTTTCACTTCTGGCTTTTTTTCTGTCACTTATATTTTCTTTTGCCATGTTGCTTTTCATTTAATTTATCCTCATTCCTTTCTCCCCAAACTCTCTTAACTACTAATCATAGAATCCCTAAAGTGTGGAACAGGCCACTTAGCCAATTGAGTCCACACCGATCCTCCGGAGATCATCTCACCCAGATCCATTCCCCTACCCTATCCCTGTAACCTTGTGCTTCCCATGACTAATTCCCTAGCCTGTGCATCCCTGGACACTATGAGTAATTTAGCATGGCTAATCCACCTAATCTGCACATCTTTGGACTGTGGGAGGAAACCAGACAGAGGGAGAATGTGTAAACTCCACATTGTTGCTCAAGGGTGGAATCAAACCTGTGTCCCTGGTGCTCTGAGACAGCGGTGCTAACCACGGAGCCACTGTGCCACCCCAATGTTACTTGTAGTTCCAGCTTTTCCTAACAATCCTGAGGATATCAAGCAGTACACTAACAACCAATTTAACATTATCAACCAGACTCAGTGTGGTCTGCATATTCTTGCTTGAAACTATGACACAGAACTCCGCCTCTGTAAAGAGGCAGTGTATGGCCAGGCATTGTGCCTCTTTCAGTTAAACAGATGCTTAAGGGACAACTGTTCTATTTCTCATGACAATGCCTCAACCAGAGCTGACTTGACTTTTTTCTTGTACTTAAACAAAGCCTTCAAGGATGCCTGTTCCCTAGTTCATTTTCCATGGCATCACCTTGCCCAATCAGAGTTGACTTCCTAACTAATCAGCACCATTTTACATGTGCAATATAAATTGTTGTTCTCTTTAAAACATGTTGATAGACACTATTTAAATTTTGGGGCTTAAAACAGATATAAGGAGATCTTTTTCACACAGATGGTCTTTAGTGTTTGGAATTCACTATATGAAAAGGTGGTGGAAGCAGAGTCTTTGAATTTTTTAAAACAGAGGAGGATAGATTCTCAATAAGCAAAGAGTGAAAGGTATTAAATCAGTCATGATCTTATTGAATGGTGGTGCAGACTCAAAGGGCTGAATGGCCTGCTCTTTACTCCTGATTTGTTTGTTCATTCATTTATGTAAAGATACATATACATTATATATGTAGTTTCAAGACAGCAACTTTGCGACAAAAATCATTACAGGGTTACAAGCAACACACTTTTTTTAATTACAAAAATCTACTTTGTTCATGAAATAACTGCACAGAGGCTGGTATCCCATTACCAAGACACCCTTTATTTATTTGTGCACAGTATGCTAGCTATAACCAGCCAGCTCAGAGTCAGTCACCTGAATTGAGGAGATTCTAAATCCCCGGTTAATATTAGTCAGCCAGCACCTCCTGATTTGCTCAGGTTAACAACTCCAATCAAGGGCCTTGTAGTCAATGAAGTCCACCTGGTTCGAGTCACTGTAGTCCATGAAAAAATTGAATACATCAGGGTCCAAACACAATTCTGCACAGAGTTTGCAGAAAGAGAAAGAAAACAAGTCATTGGAATTGGATAGTCCTCAGATGCAGTTGCAAAACAAAAACATTTTCTGTTCAAACAAGTAAAATTATTTATATTCCTTTTAAGACAAGGAGAGGTTCTCAGATCTTAACAGGCCCTCATTATATCCTGGCGGTAGTTTTTCCCCATTGTGCCTTAGTGGCATCTGCCCTAAGTTTTAGTTCTTGCAAGAGGATATCACGTTCATGTCAGAGCCCTGCAGATGGGGCTATTGTCAACCGCAAATGTCAGTCTGCTGTAATGCTCGTGTTTAATCATGGTGACTGTAATGCAGGATGAATAAACAGAGAAATCCTATTTTTTTTGCAAATGTCGGAAGAGATTCTTGTGCCCAAATAGTGTTATTTGATGAGTCACCAGTTAAACATAAACTTAAAAATTATAAGTCATGAGGTTCCCACAGTTATTTCATACTGTGCTGAAATATCTCTTAAACTCTATTGGATATTCTTAATCTAAGAGCAGTATGCTTTTAAGACGTTAAGGATTTCTTAATTATTTAAGTATAAATAAAAAGGCAAACATGCCGAAATATGTTACATTTATGAAAGTCTCCGAGACACCAAAATCCAGACTTGCCACATCTGCAGTTTCTACTTTTGTCTTTAGTTCTGCAGCCTTCATGGCATCTCCTTCAATTCTGATTCTTATTACTTCCACCTCGGTCGTCCTATCCGCGTTTATTGTTCTCACTATAATTCACGTTTCTCACAGAAATTATTTCCAGTTTCAATTCCCCTTTGGCACTTTCTGTTTAAACTTTGGTTTCTGACATTGTTGTGTATGGTTTTACTCTGGAATTATCTAACTCTCCACATCTTAGTGGAAAAATAATATTCTACATTTTGTACTGCACCAAACTCATCCATTGTTCTTCTGCTTTTCAAATTTTAAAAGTTTTATCTAAACAATGTTAATCCCTTGTGCCCGCTTATGAAGTTGAACTACTAGCCTCTGCTGTTTCAAAGGCTTTTTTGTCCTATTTTATCAATGTCACTGCAGTCAGTTTCTCTGAACTTGTTGCTCTTGTTCTGCTGTGTACCAAACACCAGTTCTGCTGCGCAAAGGGAGTTTCCTGGGTGTTGCAGATAGCATTGCTCTTGCAGCTGGTAATTCCAGAAGGAAAGAATCAAATGGGCATTTATCTTTATTCCTGGTATAAACCAGAATGAGTGCTATGAGGTCTGTGTAACAACTATCATCTTGACTAACATGTATGCTAATACTGTTCCCTTTTATTGTCAGCCTCAATAACTCTTGTATCACCAAGCTTCAAATGTTTGACATTGGTATTCCTAAAATTGATAGCAAAGAATATCAAAGATACTAATGTTATTTTGCTTAACATTTCTTGTTAAATTACCGACTTGATGTAAAACAAAATTTGCAATTAACCTTAGCATTAAGCAAGTCTAGTTTTGGAACTTACAACTTGGGCTTGGGGAATATATTGTAAATATTTAAATATTGACATCAAAGGAAAATGCTATTAGCTTTGGGCAAGGTGTGTAAGGCTATTATTGAAAACAACATTTCCCTGTTGTTAGGATTATATATCCTGTTATGCACAGATTTAATATTTGGCAGCTTATGCTCCACACCCTTCACATTCTTTTCACTTGAAAGGGAAATCAAATCCCTCCACAGTTTGTGAAACATTGAAAGCATCACTTTTGAGCTATTTAGTTAGGTCTAGATTAGAAACCTATGAATAGTCAGTGCATGTTTTTTGTTTGTGGGGGCCCAAACCGCTCTGCATTTTTACACAGCCTTTAGAGCAACATGATGCTGTATTACAGTGAAGTCCAATGTAACGTGCGATATGACGATGAGGATGGGCTTGCACCCCATCTTCATCTAACTGTAGGTCACAGGAATTCAATTCATGAAGAAAATTAACTTTGTTGTCAAAATGAATAAAACAATGTACAGAAATTTCCAAAATAATTAGGACAATTAATGATTTTGTTCTCCTGGCAAATTGTTCAGCTTGATGGAAATTTTGAAAGCAAGTGAATTTAATTTAGAAACTATGATCATATGACTATGTAGGGGATTCAGATAACTACATAAATGCCAATTTTAGTACTGCCTGTCTGACAGGAATGGTGTTGAGTTAGTTAAAACTGAGACTACAGAAAAGTATTATATCCCATCAGAGTTCTGCTTGTTGGATAAAGGCTTCAGGACCCTGCACCAACCTTGTGATCATGACACAGATCGGCATATCACTAAAAATAAATTGTACGTGTGGGCAGAGTTAGTAAAACTAAACCACAAATTAAATTGTTCTATGCTAGACTAGATCTTTAGGGAGTCTGAAGAATGTATGGAGATGAATATATGAAGAAGATAGATTAGTCCTTATCTAATATAATTGTAAGTTCAGAGTTTGCTGCATCTATTATTACCATCTAATGTAGTATTTCAAATTAATGTTTTAGTAAATAAAGTTATTTTCAAGTTGAAGCCTGAACGCAGTTTTTGACTTTACCTTCTCCTTTGGCCTGTCTGTTTTGAACAGCAACCGCACAATAAAGGACAACACAATCCAACATTTTAATTCCACGTTAGGAGAGATTGGAGACAACTCAATGCACAGAGATAGAGACTTCAATGATATTGATATGATGCAGTCCAGTCACATTATTACAACATCTTCTGTAGGGCAATTAGGGATGAACAATAATCCTCGTCTTGCCAGTGGACACTACAACCTGTGTATGAATTAAAACTACAATTTATAAGCAAATTAATGTTGGTTTGTTCAGAAGCATCCATTATGGTTGAAGCAACTAGCCCTCCCATTAAGAATCAATGCAGATAATAAATGAAAATATTATGTTCGGAAATGAGCACAATTGAGTAAGTGAGATAACAAGGTGTAGAGCTGGATGAACACAGCAGGCCAAGCAGCATCAAAGGAGCAGAGAGGCTGATGTTTCGGGCCTAGACCCTTCTAGGCCTGAAATGTCAACCTTCCTGCTCATCTGATGGTGCTTGAGCCTGCTGTGTTCATCCAACTCTACACCTCGTTATCTCAGATTCTCCAGCATCTGCAGTTCCTACTATCTCTGAAACAGATGAGAACGTCTCTATTTGACCTAACTCTGAAAGAAGTATGTATTTACTTATTCTTGTTGTTGATTTGACCCACACAGTTTAAAGATTTTAGGATAGAGTTAAGTCAAATCATCTAAGAAAGGACATGCGGTGAAATTATATTTTTGATGGGATCTGATTTTGTCTCTAGAAACTTATTTTGCCTGATTTGTAATATTGATATCTCCCGTAATATAAGAAACTCAGCATGGTATCAGATTAATAAAGAATTCAACAGGTATTTATTTTCTGAGGAAGGGTCGAGGCCCAAAACAGCAGCTTTCCTGCTCCTCTGATGCTACTTGGCCTGCTGTGTTCATCCAGCTATACACGTCATTATTTCAGATATTTATTACAACTAGCTATTGTATAAACCATTAACTTTCTCAAATATCAACATGCCTGGGTTAATATTAAAGTATTAATTTACAACAGAGCTTTTAGTAGCGTGTCATGCTTCAAGTGATCTGAGGTAAAATGAGATACGAGACATTTTTGGACACAGGTCACACACGATGATTTGGCAATGATATTGTGAGTAGGTTTTTTAAAGATATATGAATATATTGTCCAAGAGACATTATACAACAACTGGAACTTTTCTTAAAACATATATGGAGAGAATTGCACCACTCTATTGGTTGGTGTCACATTGATGGCTAGCAGTCTTTGAGGAGGAGTTAGGAAGTGAGTTATTCACTGCAGACTTCCCTGCCTCCTACCTGCTGTTGTAGCTAAAGTATTTGTGGCTGATTTCTTGTCAATGTTGAGTGTCAGGATGTTGATTCTTGGGAACTCTGATGGTAATTCCAAAGAACATTAAGAGTAGATGGTCATTACCTGGCACTTATGTGGCACAAATATCGCTTGCCACTTATCAGACCAAACATGGTTTTTGTTCAGGTCTTACTTAAGTTAAGCAGAGACTACTTCATAATCTGAGGAGTTGATCATGAAATTGAAAAACTTGCAATAGATTCTCTCTTCATAAGACTATCATGCCATCCTAGGAACAAGTCCATGAATCTTTGTTCCACTGTCCCAACTTGAACATGTGGTAAACGAGCTGATGACAGCTAGGTCTGTGCCAGTGTTCTGGAAATGAGGTGATTGGTCTCCAGCAAACATTACTTCTTCTGAGTTTCAAGAGAAACAAAATTTGGTTTGGCAATAAGAATTGATATTTCTTTGTCTATAGCTGCAGAATGTGTATTCATGTGTGGGAGCTACATGACATTGTTTGAAACAGAAGGAATTTTAAAAGTAAACACATTCGGTTCAACAAGTCCACCTCTTTTGGTTAATTTCAATTCTACCCATCACACACCACCTGTTTTGCTGAGATGTAACGGATGCAAATTGGACCCAAGCCCAAACAAGTAGGCAAGTCACTGGGGTGATTACATCAGGTGCCAAAGTACATCAGCTGGGACTTGTTTCAAATAAAACTTCAGGACACATTTGCAGGCTGTATGTGTTAAACACAGGTTAGACCACTTAAGACCTATACAACTGGGCAGCAATTGCTTAGTGTAATTTCCAGCTATTTTTACCTCTGAAAAATTGCCAGTTTTTAATCCCTGTCTCAGTTCATCTGCCGTTAAAACCCTCATTCAAGTGGTCATTATGTCTAGATTTGAATGTTCTGCTGCTCTTCTATTCATTCATGGGATGAAGGCGTTGCTGGCTAGGCAGCATTTATTGCCCAGAGGGCAGTTAAGAGGCAATGACATTGCTGGCTGTTTCCTTCCCTAAAGGACATTAGTGAGCCAGATGGGGTTTTCCTGACAATCAACAGTCATCATTAGATTCTTAATTCCAGATATTTGTTGAATTCAAATTCTACCATCTGCTGTGGCGGGATTCGAACCCAGGTCCCCAGAACATTATCTGGGGACCTGGATTAACAGTTCAGCAATAATACCACTAGGCCATTGCCTCCTCCTGTTTCTCACAGTCGTTTTAGTATGGGCTCTTCATACAAGCATAAGCTTGGCTTCTAGGCTTCTTTTAAACAGTAGTTATGAACAACAAATGTACGAGGGGAAGGATGAAAGTCCCATATCAGCAGAGACCTATCACAAGTCTGCTGTTGCACCTCAGAATGTCTCAGAATCACATCTCCATATTTATTAGACATTATACCGTCTGTAACCTTGAGGTCACCAGACAGACACTCAGCTGCAAATTCAGCAAATTGTGGTTTTAGAGTCACCAAACTGGGAAATATCTTATCTGCATCTACTCTAACTGTCCCTTTAAGGATTTTGTCAGTTCCAATCAGATCACCTTTCATTCATCAAAACTGAAAAGAATACAGGCCCAATTTGCACAATCTCTCTTCATAAGACTATCCCGCCACCCGAGGAACAAGTCTGGTGAGTACTTGTTCCACTCCCTCAATGGCAATTATATCATTCCTGGTAAGGAGATCAAAATTACACACAGTACCCTTGGTGTTGTCAAACCAATTATACTCAAATCCTTTTGCAATAAAAGCTAACATCTATCAGAGATAATGGGAACTGCAGATGCTGGAGAATCCAAGACAACAAAATGTGAGGCTGGATGAGCACAGCAGGCCAAGCAGCATCTCAGGAGCACAAAAGCTGACGTTTCGGGCCTAGACCCTTCATCAGAGAGGGGGATGGGGTGAGGGTTCTGGAATAAATGGGGAGAGAGGGGGAGGCAGACCGAAGATGGAGAGAAAAGAAGATAGGTGGAGAGAGTATAGTTGGGGAGGTAGGGAGGGGATAGGTCAGTCCAGGGAAGACGGACAGGTCAAGGAGGTGGGATGAGGTTAGTAGGTAGATGGGGGTGCGGCTTGGGGTGGGAGGAAGGGATGGATGAGAGGAAGAACAGGTTAGGGAGGCAGAGACAGGTTGGACTGGTTTTGGGATGCAGTGGGTGGAGTGGAGGAGCTGGGCTGGTTGTGTGGTGCAGTGGGGGGAGGGGACGAACTGGGCTGGTTTAGGGATGCTCCTGAGATGCTGCTTGGCCTGCTGTGTTCATCCAGCCTCACATTTTATTATCTTGGAATCTCCAGCATCTGCAGTTCCCATTATCTCTGATACTATTTTAACCTCACTGCGAAGCCTCTTCCAGGGATGCCTAACCTGAAGAAGTTACCCTCCTCCCTCCGGACCAACCTCAGGGAATCTCTCTCCCATTGCAACTCTCTTGCTCCATCTTCGGTCCGCCTCCCCCTCTCTCCCTATTTATTCCAGTTCCCTCCCCCCATCCCCCTCTCTGATGAAGGGCCCAGGCCCGAAACGTCAGCTTTTGTGCTCCTGAGATGCTGCTTGGCCTGCTGTGTTCATCCAGCCTCACATTTTATTATCTTGGAATCTCCAGCATCTGCAGTTCCCATTATCTCTGATACTATTTTAACCTCACTGCGAAGCCTCTTCCAGGGATGCCTAACCTGAAGAAGTTACCCTCCTCCCTCCGGACCAACCTCAGGGAATCTCTCTCCCATTGCAACTCTCTTGCTCCATCTTCGGTCCGCCTCCCCCTCTCTCCCTATTTATTCCAGTTCCCTCCCCCCATCCCCCTCTCTGATGAAGGGTCCAGGCCCGAAACGTCAGCTTTTGTGCTCCTGAGATGCTGCTTGGCCTGCTGTGTTCATCCAGCCTCACATTTTATTATCTTGGAATCTCCAGCATCTGCAGTTCCCATTATCTCTGATACTATTTTAACCTCACTGCGAAGCCTCTTCCAGGGATGCCTAACCTGAAGAAGTTACCCTCCTCCCTCCGGACCAACCTCAGGGAATCTCTCTCCCATTGCAACTCTCTTGCTCCATCTTCGGTCCGCCTCCCCCTCTCTCCCTATTTATTCCAGTTCCCTCCCCCCATCCCCCTCTCTGATGAAGGGTCCAGGCCCGAAACGTCAGCTTTTGTGCTCCTGAGATGCTGCTTGGCCTGCTGTGTTCATCCAGCCTCACATTTTATTATCTTGGAATCTCCAGCATCTGCAGTTCCCATTATCTCTGATACTATTTTAACCTCACTGCGAAGCCTCTTCCAGGGATGCCTAACCTGAAGAAGTTACCCTCCTCCCTCCGGACCAACCTCAGGGAATCTCTCTCCCATTGCAACTCTCTTGCTCCATCTTCGGTCCGCCTCCCCCTCTCTCCCTATTTATTCCAGTTCCCTCCCCCCATCCCCCTCTCTGATGAAGGGTCCAGGCCCGAAACGTCAGCTTTTGTGCTCCTGAGATGCTGCTTGGCCTGCTGTGTTCATCCAGCCTCACATTTTATTATCTTGGAATCTCCAGCATCTGCAGTTCCCATTATCTCTGGTTTAGGGATGCAGTTGGGGAAGGGGAGATTTTGAAACTGGTGAAGTCCACATTGATACCATTAGGCTGCAGGGTTCCCAGGCAGAATATGAGTTGCTGTTCCTACAACCTTCGGGTGGCATCATTGTGGCAGTGCAGGAGGCCCATGATGGACATGTCATCTGAAGAATGGGAGGGGGAATGGAAATGGTTTGCGACTGGGAGGTGCAGTAGTTTGTTGCGAACTGAGCGGAGGTGTTCTGCAAAGCGGTCTCCAAGCCTCCGCTTGGTTTCCCCAATGTAGAGGAAGCCGCACCGGGTACAGTGGATGCAGTATACCACATTGGCAGATGTGCAGGTGAACCTCTGCTTAATGTGGAATGTCATCTTGGGGCCTGGGATAGGGGTGAGGGGGGAGGTGTGGGGGCAAGTGTAGCATTTCCTGCGGTTGCAGGGGAAGCTACACTTGCCCCCACACCTCCCCCCTCACCCCTATCCCAGACCCCAAGATGACATTCCACCTTAAGCAGAGGTTCACCTGCACATCTGCCAATGTGGTATACTGCATCCACTGTACCCGGTGCAGCTTCCTCTACATTGGGGAAACCAAGCGGAGGCTTGGAGACCGCTTTGCAGAACACCTCCGCTCAGTTCGCAACAAACTACTGCACCTCCCAGTCGCAAACCATTTCCACTCCCCCTCCCATTCTTTAGACGACATGTCCATCATGGGCCTCCTGCACTGCCACAATGATGCCACCCGAAGGTTGCAGGAACAACAACTCATATTCCACCTGGGAATCCTGCAGCCTAATGGTATTAATGTGGACTTCACCAGTTTCAAAATCTCCCCTTCCCCAACTGCATCCCTAAACCAGCCCAGTTCGTCCCCTCCCCCCACTGCACCACACAACCAGCCCAGCTCCTCCACTCCACCCACTGCATCCCAAAACCAGTCCAACCTGTCTCTGCCTCCCTAACCTGTTCTTCCTCTCACCCATCCCTTCCTCCCATCCCAAGCCGCACCCCCATCTACCTACTAACTTCATCCCACCTCCTTGACCTGTCCGTCTTCCCTGGACTGACCTATCCCCTCCCTACCTCCCCACCTATACTCTCTCCACCTATCTTCTTTTCTCTCTCCCTATTTATTCCAGAACCCTCACCCCATCCCCCTCTCTGATGAAGGGTCTAGGCCCGAAACGTCAGCTTTTGTGCTCCTGAGATGCTGCTTGGCCTGCTGTGTTCATCCAGCCTCACATTTTGTTGTCTAACATCTATCAGCCTTCCTAAGGGCTTGCTGTACCCACATGTTAGCCTTCGGTGACTTATCAAAATGGACACCCAGATCCCCTTGTACATTAACACATTCCAAACTCTTTACATTTAAGAAATACGCTGAACATCTGTTTCTCCTACCAGTGGTGATAACCTCATTCTTTTCCACAATATATTCTGCCATGTTCTTACCCATTTATGGAAGCACATTCAAATTTTCCTGAAGCTGCTTTACATTATCCTCACAACACACATTTCCTGTTAGCTTTGTGTCATCTGCAAGCTTGGTAATATTACACGTGGTCCCAAATCAAAATCACTGATATGCATGGTGAACAGCTGGGGCTTGAGCACTAATCCTTGCAGTGTCTCATTAGTCACAACTTAACATCACAAGAATGACCCATTTATTCCTACTCTCTGTTAGTCCTTCATTACCCGTGCCACTATATTACCTCCTATCCAATGTGCTTTAATTGTTCTAATCAGTCTTCTATAGGGGACTTTATTAAAAGCCTTCTGAAAAATCGAAGGATACTATGTCCATTGGCTCTCTTTTATTAATTTTGTTACTAACATGTCCAAAGATCTCTAACAAGTTTGCCAAATATGATTTCCCATTCTCAAATCCATGCTGAAGATGTCCAATAGGATCATTATTAACCAAGTGACTATTTATCCCATTCTTTATAATAGATTTCAGCATTTTCCCGAATGCTGATGTACGGCAAACAGGTCTGTAGTTCCCTGTTTTTATTTATGCTCCCTTCTTGAATAGTGGGGTGATATTTGCTACCTTCCAATTCACAGTAATCATTTCAGAATTTATAGAGTTGTGGAAATGTTAATCACCAATTCATTGACTATCTCTATAGCCACCTTCTTCAACACTTTTGGATGTAGACCGTCAGGTCTTGGGGATTTATTAGCTTTCAACCACAATAATGTCTTCAGTGCAATCTTGTTACTAATTCTAATTTCCTTTAACTCCATAAAAAAGGTGCTGGGAGACAAGATTACAACAAGATTGTTTATTTGCCCATTCTCATCACATAATACTCATTCCACAATAACATGTCCTCTAGTTGGTGCCTCAACATACTGCTCTGAAAATCATCTGTAAAACACTCCAGAAGCTTGAACTCCACAGCTTTAATGTTCAATTGGTTTATCCAGTCAATATGCAGATTGAAGTTATCCATAATAGTTGTGCTTCCCTGCTGCCACTTGCTGTTCCACCCAAACAGATTCCACACGTTAATCTGATCCAAGATTGTCCATTTCCAAAGTACTGATTCCATCCCTTATTACCCTTTTCCTTCCAGTCTGCCTTTCTAAACATCAAATCTCCTTGAATATTCAGTTCCCAGTCCTGGTCACCATACAGCCATGTTTTAGAAATGGAAATAAGATCATACTCATCTCTACTTGTGCTTTGACCATTTATTCTGTTATAAACACTGCGCACATTCATGTACAGTATCCTTAGCTTTTTTATTTTGATATTATTCCAATATTGAAGCAGCTTGATGCTTGGCTTTGTTTCTCCTGTCTTCTCGTCTCCCAGCAACTTTCTGATTCCCTGTGAGAACTTTATTTTCTTTCAATTTGGGTTACCCCTCAGCTTTCCTTTCCCCTGACAAGTAGTGTAAACCCTCCTAGAGCACTAGGAAATACTCCTGTGAGGATGTCAGCACCAATTCTATTAACATGTAATTCACCCAGCTCTTAGAGGTCCCACCTGCCTCCAAACTGGCCCCAATTCCTTCAAAATCTGACGCCTGTTCTTTTCCACCAGTTCTCCAGCTACATATTAAATCAAACCTGCTGTTCTTATACTCACTGGGATTAAATCTGAGACTGCAGGTCTTGAGGTTCCTTTCCAATTTCCTTCCTGACTCTCTGAAATCTCAGGACCTTATCCCTCTTCCTATCCTATGTTGTTGGTACCAATGTGAACCATGACTTCTGAATGATTTCCCTCCCCCAGAAGAAATCCTTTACCCTAGTTCCAGAGACGCAACATGCCATCCTGGTATCAGATTTACTGCCACAGAAATGCCAGTCTGATCTCTGAACTATCAAATCACCGATAATTATTGCTCTTCCATTCTTCTTCCTTCTCTCCTGTATAGCCGAGACAACTATGACAGCACTTCCCTGAGGAAAAATTGCCCTTGACAGAATCCAAATGGAATACAAATGAGCAAACATGATAGGCTCAGGGGACTCTTGCACTACCTGCCTGGTTTTCTTAGGCTCTCAGGTTGTCACCCATTCTCTCTCTGACTGGCAATACATTCTGCCATGTTCTTACCCATTTATGGAAGCACATTCAAATTTTCCTGAAGCTGCTTTACATTATCCTCACAACACACATTTCCTGTTAGTTTTGTGTCATCTGCAAGCTTGGTAATATTACACTTGGTCCCAAATCAAAATCACTGCTTCTAATCTGTGGTGTGACTATCTCCCTTTACTCACATCCAACTGGCTGCTTGATTGATGCACAACAGTGACATCAATCCTATTCAAGTTCCAAAAGCTGGAGCTCAAGCTTGAGCAGCCTGTGACACTTCCTGATGATCTGTTTTTTTGGGATACGTCCTTCTATGAATTCATGTGTATTACATGATTTACAACTCTTCTACCCTCTGCACCAAATTTAGATTTTGACCCCAATTCCCAGTTACTGGATTCTTTCTCAGTCTCAGTCTCAGTGTCACCCCAGCAAAATCTCTTTCACTCAGGCTTAATCTGACTGTGCGCTTAGAACAATCCCTTCCTATACGGCAACTCTGATGAGTCACTTATTTCTCTTAACTTCGTGATATAGTAATCAACGCAATTCAAGCAAGAACTTGTTTAACTGCTAACTAGGTTATTTTAATTCCCTGAAAGGCTATTGGTTCTAGGCCTGATTCAGACATCTACTCTGAGGGAGGAGGTGATGGACTGCTGGTATTGTTGGTGCACTGGTAATCCAGAGGGCCAGATAATACTTTGGAGACCCGGGTTCAAATCCTGCCATGGCTGATGGTGGAATTAACAAAAAGAAACTCTGGAATTAAGAGTGTAATGATAGGCATGAGACTATTGTTGATTGTCAGGAAGATCCACTAATGTCCTTTCAGGAAGGATTCTTAACTGCCCTCTGGGCACTAATTGAGGGCAGTGATGACATCATTCCATCAGTAAAGAAGGAAAAAGTGACATTTTAATTAAACTTACTAAACAGTTATCAATTGGATTCCCAATTTGATCCAAATTCTCTGTAACTCATTCTGATGCAGTCTCCCTCACTCTGACTGTGCAGCTTACTCTTAGGCCAGACTCAGTAAGGATATGAGATTTACTTTCCTAAAGAACATAAGTGAGTCAGTTAGGATGGCACAACAATTACATGTTCACTTTTACAGATACCAACTTTATTTTATGAATTGAATTTAAATTCCCCAGCTTTCATAGTAGGATTTGAACATGCATCTCTTGAATCGTAAACGAAACCACATGGAGAAATTTAGTTGGAGATAGTAAGAACTATCTGGTCAGGTAGCTTCTGCGGAGAGAGAAACAGAGTCAACATTTTGAGTGCAGTGGCTCGTCTTAAGAATTTAGGACTTACTTCACACTGGTTAATAATGTGGTAAGATTCAGCACAATGTAATTATGGGTAAATTACATGAGAACTTATACTATTGTAAACTCAATCCAGTGATTCTTGCAACATTTCAAATGACAATACCAGAATTTTACTCATATTATCAATACTTATGCATGAACTTTTATTGCAATCAGGCTAATCCTCATTCTCAGTTACAGTGCCGACTGGAGAATGTTTAGTGGTGCAGTTAAAGGCTCAAAAAAACATAATTGAAACAAAATCTGGTTCAGCTGCAGTGATTGCTCTTTACTATTGGTTATTGTCACACAGTTGAATGGCTGGTGGGATAAGGGCTACTCTTTTAAGTCCTGCCAGATTCATTTTAACGTTCAGCTGCAATTTGCAACACAGTTGTGATCAACATTTCTTTTCACTTCTTATCACCCAGTTACATATTACCTATTGAGTGTAGCTTCAATCAACAAGTAGAATGTCAACAGCATTTTGACCATCAAATATAATGACTGCACTTGTGATACAACTGCCAGGAAAGGGTTAAATGTATAGAATATATTTTCAAATATATTTTAATGCTCCTGGAGTCAGAGAGTCTATAGGGGTGGAGTTTGCAATTGGTGAGTAATCCCAATAGTGAAAATCTCCTCTGCTTGTAATTCTTAGGTACTTCAGACAGTGGGTGTAAGGTATAAACCACAGGTAAGCTGTTGGGGCATCATGTGGGCATTTAACAAGGTACAGAAAGTAAACTCAAAGCAATATTTTCAGCCAGACTGAAGCAGCAGGACAAAAGAGCCAATATTCAATGTACAATATACTGAGGAAATATTTCCTTTACACAGATAGTTGTGATGGGCTGACAGTTGCTCTGACTAGAACAACTGGATTTATTCCTAAAAATAACTTCAATTATATGTAATTTGAAGATAGCAGGGCTGAATTACCTGAAGATGCCTTTTTCATTCAAAACTTTCTTGTAATCAAAGGTCAACAATAATGACATCCCAGGCCAGATCCAACACAAAAACAAAGGAATAATTAGGACCAACAAATCTCACAACCTTACCTGGTGCTGTTTGATATTGACAGAATGTGAGCTGGTTGTCAACGTAAATGCAAAGACTCTTTGCTCCCCAAGACAGTGCATCAACAGTTTTACTTCCCAAGGACAATCCCGTAATAGACCGAGCTGCCAAAGAAAATAGTCACAATATTTTGAAATTGCCATGACCCATCTTCAGATTGTTTCCATTTTAAAGTATTTATTATGAAGACTAATATGTCAGTGGGTTCTCTAGCCTGTTTCAGCTACCGTTTAATAGGCAAAATACAGATATTGGTTTGTGGTGCTGACACAAGCAGAAAAAAAAGCAGGAGCAAGAAAAAAGTCAGTTTCTGTGCTACTGATGGACATAGCCTGGTATAGGATGCATAATTGGCCATGTGGATGGCTGCTGAATATTATTAGTTTTACCACATATACAGTATAGGCTCGGACTTCCATCAAATTGGAGCCCTTTAGACAATGCTGGATGGGACTCAATTTTAGGATTCCTGACTGCAATCATAATTTGCAGGCAGATTTGTCTTTTTGAAACTTAGTGCTTTACATTAAAGTTTTGCAAAAGATATTTGACTGATTTTTCTTTAATTGTAGAGAAGTTGGTTGTCAAACTCATATTGGATTTATAGAGATAACTGGCATATAATTGATATCACAGAAAGGGTGAGGCATTTTCCTGATTCCGACAACCTGCCTTGCTGAAGAAAATCCAGGGCATAATGTCATTTCTCACATGGGTCAGGACCATCACCAACAATATCACTGACCTCCACCATAACCACTGCCAGTGATAACCTCAGCTTCAACAATGGTCAGTGAGTCTATACACTAGCTTCTGCTGTTACCAGTGATATCTATACACAACTATGCTGTCACCACCGTCAGTAAAATCTTCACTTTGGCTTTGGCCGTAACCATTGCCAATGAAATCTGAAATAACTTCACAGAGGCCGGTATCCCATCGTCAAGTCATCCTTTATTTACACTTGGTGAGTCCTTGACACTGATCCAGCTCCCTCAGAGCCAGCTCTCAGATGTCCAACACTCCTGTTTTTATCTGTCAGCCAGGGCTCCCTGATTGGACCAGATTAACAGCCCTAACCAGGGACCTCATTCTATGAGATCTACCTGGTTGATCTTGTTACAATCACAACATTCCCGAGTCTGAGGAAATAGATTGTTTTTTTTTGTAGCTTCTGTTGGGATAATTTAGCACTGGGTTAGGTTCTTCTGGCCCTGCCTCTGATATGGGTGGCATGTAATGCACTGTCACTTGCCCCTTGCACTCAGAGCACCTCAGAAAAAAATTCATTCTCTACTTTTGGCAGCAAGGACATGGAAACGGTCAGATCTGCAGTGCCCATCTAAGATTCCAAGATCTCTTCAACACATGATGGTGAGGGAGAGCCCACATGTTCTGACAACCTTTCTGATTGTTCTGAGGAGCTGGGCACATTTTGCTCCCACATCGTGTGTGAGTTTGCATATTTCATATGGTTGATGCGCTAGTTCAGAACTGTCATACCCACACAAACTTGATACGTCACTGGGCCTGATCTTGCGTCACCCATTCCTGTCTTCATTAACCAAATTTCACTACTTAGTGGAGTCTATATCGGGCACTGGCGCTCCTGGGGAGTCTTCTCCCATGAATAACTCTGCTAAAACAATTCACTCTAGTAGCACGTAGGGTGGTCCTATAATCAAATAGGAATTGGAACAATTTGGTACCTAGTGAAGCTGTAGACTGTTTCTTTCCATAATAACTCAGCAGCCCAAGAAAATACCTAAGCTCTGGTACAGACATGGGAACCGGGGCATCTTTGATCTCCCTCACTTCATCTTCCAATGGATGTAACCCAGACCTGTCAACTCTGTAGCCCAAGTAAGTCACTTGGGGTGCCTGGAACACGCATTTTTCCAAATCGTATGCCCATCTGGGAGGAACATCTAAGGACTTTGTCCAAGTTCTCTAAGTGTTCCTTAGTGGCCTTCCCTGTTATTAGCAAGTCATCTAGATAAATGGTAACCTGGGGTAGAACTTGTAAAATGTTCTCCATCGTCCACTGAAAAATTGCACAGGGTGACAATACTCCAAGTGGCTGTCTCATATTGGTCCAATAGTTTATGGTTATTAATTGTAGCCTACTTCTGGGAATCCTCATCTAACCACAATTACAAGTATGCATGGGTCATGTCCAGCTTCATGCAGGACAGCACACTCCACCAGCTTTGCATATAAATCATCTATGCAAGCAATTGGGTATTTATCCAGCTGCAAAAAGCTGTTTACTACCTGTTTAAAATTCCACAAAGGCGAACCAACCCTTTGGGCTTCACAATTGGTATGACCGGTACTAGCTATTGGCAAATTGAACTACTTTGATGATTCCTTTGCTTTTCAGCCTCTGATTTCTGCCTCTAAATTTTCCCATAAGGCAAATGGCACTGGGTAGGTCTTGCAGAATCTTGGAATTGCTTCCTGGTCAACATGTAGGATGGCCTTGGCTCCTTTGATAGTCCTAAGACCTCCCAGAAAATCTTCCTGGTGTTTAATTAGGACTTCACTCAGGCAGCCATTTTCTAATCAAGAAATGTTGCGCCAATCTGGGTGAGTCTTTTTCAATCAATTTTGACCCATCAAGCGTGCTCTGAGCCTTTTACTACAATCACTGGTAACTGAACCAATTGCTTCTCAAAACAGACCAGAGCCAATGTTGTAACATTAATCTGTAAAGGTCCCCCAGAGTAAGTTCTCAGTCTAGCTGAGGTCTTGTGCAAATGTAACGGATGAAATCCAGAATGAATTTTGTTAAAGACTAGTTCTGCAAGCACTGAAGCAGCCAGGACAGGATTGACCTCCATTAGAACTGGTTCTGATTTGTATGTTGCTAAATAATGTAACTGTTCCCAAACAGATGTAGGTGGACTTTCCAGGGTGCGTACGCTCCTGGATACTGGCCTATGAGCTCTCTTACATAACTTAGGTCTAGCAGGACTCTTTTGAGTTTGTGTACTGGCAGGGACTACAATGGCTTGCCAGCCTGGATCCTGAAGAAAATTTTTACCATTTAGTCGAAGTTTGGCTTTGTTTTGGAGTTTTACCACGAGCTGGCCTCGAGTCCCACTCTTCAGGATATGTCCTGAGTGAAGCTATGCAATTGCCGTCACTCAAGTGGTATTCCCCAAGCTCAGTTGATCTCTTGCCCTTATACTAGAATAACCCTGCATCTCATATACTGCGCTTGCTGTATTTTCCAATGCTAAAGCCAGTTGTAGTGCCTGTTTGAAATTCAGTAGGGCTTCAGCTAGTAGGTGCTTTTGAACGGTTACATCATTAGCCCCACATAACAAATGGTCTCTTTGCATCTCATTAAGGTTTATACCCAACAGTCAGTTGCATCTGCCAGTCATCTTAACTTAGTCTAAACCCTGGTATGGAATCTCCTGGTTCTTAATTTGCTGAATAAAACTGAAAGCATCTCAGAGTTGGAGGAGGCTTGGGGTTGTAATATGCTTTAACTAAATTTGTCAACTCTTGAAAGGTTTTAGTATCTGCTGCCTCAGGGACAAGTAAGTTCCTGATATCAGAAAAAGCTGAGGGCCCACAATTTGTTTAGGGAATTATTCATTGCTTTTCATCTGCCTCAATGTCATTTGCTTGGAAAAAATAACACATTCTTTCCACATTCTGGGCCCAGCCTTCAAAGGCAGGATCAAAGGAGTCAAGCTTCCTGAGTAATGGCATGATGACAGAAATGCTTACCTCAAATCAAAGCCTGCTGTAGTGAGTGAGTTTCTTCAGGAATACGCTTTACTCTTGTCGCCACTGAAATAACTCCACAGAGGCCAGAATCCCATCACCTAGTAACACTTTATTTACATGTGGAAAGTTCTTGAATTGATCCAGCTCCCTCAGACCAAGCTTTCTGAATGAAAGGTTGTCTAGCACATCCATTTTTATCTGTCACCTAGGGCTCCCTGGTTGGACCGCATTAACAGTCCCAGTCAGGAAACTCATCACCAATGAGGATACCCTGGATCACTACAACATCTGCATGCTGGCTTTGCTGTGAACGCTGTCAGTGTTATCTATTTACTGGCCTCTGTTGAAACAACAGTCAGTAATACCCGCTCACTGGTCTCTGATGTAACTATTGCCAGTAATATTTGTACACCAGCCTTTTGTTGTAAATATTCCCACTGATTTCTATACACTGGTTTCTGCTGTAGCCACTGCAAGTGCTTGCTATTTACAAGCCACAGCAGTAACCGTTGCCAATGAGATCTATGCACCAGCATTAGATGGGGCCCCTCTGATGCTAGTGTCCCTAACTCTGGGCCAGGAGGCCTGGGTTCAAGGCCTCCCTGCTCCAGATGTGTGTCTTGACATGCCTGAATAAGTTGATTAAAATAACTTCAATTCAAGGAACTTTTGTGGTACAGTGGAAGTATCCATACCTCTGGCTATTACGACCAGCAGATCTGGCTGAACAGAACTCATGAAACCATTAGTAAACTGGGATAGGTGTAAACTGAAATTAATGTGGTATTAAATGGTACTGAAACTCAGATACGCATTTCCCAGATGAGACACTCCTTTGTGGGAGGCACTCAATGGTTGCCTGAAGGTCATCCAGCTTGAGAAAAAGACACAGGAATTAGACTTCAGAATATACACTGAACTATTGGTCAGCAGTCAGAGGACACCAGGTTCTGGTCGAATAGGTTTGTTTGGAATCATAAGCTTTCATAATGTTGCCCCTTGGTCATGTAAGTGTGAGACAAGTAGACAGGCACAGAATTTATAGGCAGAGAGAGGTCAATGGGTAGAGAGAGATCAAATTGTGTGAATGTAGTTTTGCAGGCCAAATAATAAGTCTCTGCAGGGGATCAAGAGTACTAGACAGTGTGAGTAAAGTCTCAACAGCTGAACAACGAGTGAAGGGATGACCTATAATCCGATGGCCTGAGGCAGAGAGATAACTATAAAAAAAAAAATAAGGTCATGCTGGAGAAAAACCAAATGACTGGAGTAAAATAACAGGTATAAGAGTCATATGCCAAGGGTCTGACCAAAGTAATAAGTAATCCAAAACTGTGTAAACTAATTAGAGTAGTTGACACTTTACTCACACCTTCTGACACTCTTGATCACCTGTATAGTCCTATTACCAGACTGACCCATTCACATTTGTATGATCTTTTGATCTCTCTGCTCATTGATCTCTCTGCTTATAAATTCTGAGCCTGTGTCCTTCTTTCTCACATCAGCTGTCGAAGGGGCTGTGCTCTGAAAGCTTGTGAGATTTCAAATAACCCTGTTAGACTATAATCTGGTGTCATGTGACTTCTGACCTTGTCCGTCCCATTCCAACACTGGCACCTCCACATCATGGCTATATTTCAGCAGCTGCATTTGAGCGATAGGCGAAATAAAGAAAACATGGATTTGTAAACAGTAACTAGAAGCCACACACACACACACACACACACACTCTCTCTCTCTGCATCTGTCTCCCTCAAACTTGAAGTCATTTTTTGTAAGTTTGTAACTTGGGAAATCAAACATTCACCAAAATCTCAAGAATATTTGTACACTTCAGCACAGCTAAGGAAAAGAGACAACAGCTAAACAGTCAGGACTGAGATCATTCTCAGCATCTGTAAAATTGTAATTGTGTTTACCTTCCTGACTGCACTCGATACCCTCCTCCCCTTTTAAGCTTAATATCTCTGCTTATGTGCGTGTTTGATGTTGTAGATTTTTCAGCATAGCAGTGATAAAATTCCTCTTTCTTTCACTCAAGACAACCTTGTAAATTGACTTCTTAATTTTTATCTAGTTCGTTATGTACTCCAGGGTGTGTAATAACACCTCAGATTGAGTTAATTAGAAAATATCTAAATCCCTGAAATGTTGGAAGCTTTTGGGGTCCAGTGGTCGGAAGGTCTACATTCATAGTCCCACAGCACCAGACATGAAATGTGTGAGCAGGTTGATTGCAAAATGTGTACACTGGGAATGTTAACTATACTTCTCTCTGCAGAAGCTCTCTGATCTGTTGTATTTATCCAGCATTTTTTTTATTTTTGTTTCAAGTTTCCAGCACCCACAGTATTATGCTTTTGAACAATTTTAGAATTCAATGGTGTACCTATTTTGTTAATAGATAGTCAAGCAATCATTGGTCATTTGATATCAGTTTCATTCAACGCTGAGCCATCGACATTGACAGTGCTGTTAATGGAAAGTCCAAGGTACATAGGAGAAAAGTTGTGATACCATTTGTAGGATGCATCATTAGGGTCAGATGACGGTTATAAATTATTTGAAATTTATTGCAGTGATTTTTAATTGCAGTCAACACCCTCAATTAGATTGTTACTTTGGAAGGACTTCATCATTTTTTTGTACTAACTAGCTGGGCCTTTTGATTATAGTACAGCCTCGCTCAGGTATCCAGGAATTTTACTACTCTTCCTAATTAGATCACAGTCTGGTAATCACTCACAGGGATCCTTTATGCTCTTCCATAACTCAAGTAACTGCCTCACTCCAATAAACACAGAGAATGTAGGAGAAACTGAACAGGTCTGCCAGCATTTGTGGATGGAGAAAGAGAGTTAATGTTTTGAGTCGAGCATGACTCTTCTGAAATGACTCCTCCCTTAAATTATAGTTTTGTATTAACTCCCAGGTATCCTTACCCAGGCCAACTAAACACATTTAGATGCAAGCCTTATAGTTACCCATAGGGATTTTCATGCTTTACATAAACCATATTAAGCCCTCAGTTAGAATCAAGATTTGTACCTGCTCTCAGGAATTAATTATTCTCAATACTTAACCAATGAAATGTTTCTTGTTTAGGAAGCTACTTTTTAATCATTTCTAAGCGTACACATAAAGAAATAATGACATGACCTTTATGGTAAGATTAACAGTGGGGCTATCTGCATGGTCACTTCCAGCATTTCCAAGTACAGTTAAACTTACAGTTATTAACTTCATGTTGTCATGCATCAAGGAAAGCTTCAGAGTATGTTTGAAACATTTCCTTTGCTCTCCCCTAGAAAATTTGTCATGTGGAAGATTGGAGGACAAGACTGGGTGGGGAGATGCTTTTGAGCCATTCAAATAGTGTCCATTCCAATGAAGCTGACCTTGTTGATGATGTGCCTGAATGCTTGTGGAGCTAGTTTTAGGAAGGTTACTAGAGTTGGACTTATGGTTGGCCTCAGATCTTGTGCATTCAAGTGTAAGTGAATTTTTGACATAACGTTATGTTTAGATTACTATCAAGCTATCCCTCTACCACTGAAAATTTATTCATGCAAAAGTGGAGTCACTTTCTTGCAGATTTTAATTACCATTGGAGATTTCCTAAATTTCAAGACATAAACTTTAATTTTTTTTTCTTTCTATTTCTTTTACATATCTTTCTCAATTATACCTTTTATCTGCCTCTATTTATTCCTCTTTCTGTATATGACTCAGTCACAGTGAAATGGATTTCCAATGTAAGTTGCTGAGCACATGTCTGTGAAAAATTTCTAGGCATGATGAATGCTGATCATTCATTCCTGACCTTAAAATTTCTGATGAAGGATTTAGGCCTGAAACGTGAGCTTTTCTGCTTCTAAGATGCTGCTTGGCCTGCTGTGTTCATCCAGCTCTACACCTTGTTATCTCTTGAACTTTCTCAGAAACTTGTTTATACCAGAAGTTCATTTTTTCCCTGTTAGTGAATGATCCAAGATCAAATTCATTATTTCTCAATCATAAGCTTTACCTGAACAAAACAGAGCACAGTAATGATATGGCATTCAATGAAACAGATATGGCATTCGGTTATGTACCTCAGTTAACATCTCCAGTTGGCCAATTCTTACAGTCTGAAATCAAAATTGATCTTAGATGTACAATTTTTGGATTGAAGGCTTAGTTTGATGGAAATAAGTGGAAATGACATCCTTTTTCAACATTGATCAGGATACAATGAAGGAAATAAAAGAGAAGACAAGGTGCCAGAAGAAAGTCATACAATTCTGCTGTGCTCAAAGTTTAAGAACTAAAATTTAAAGAGAAAAGAATAGATGAGGAAGATAGGGGATTCCACAGTTTTGAAAGTATGAGATAGAGTGCATGAGTCTAGGAGAATGTGATCTAAGTCTTGATTTCAAAATCATGAGAATGTAGGGTGAAGGGAAAAATGGTAGGATAGCAAATAATGAGTTTAGAATTAACACGGGGAAAAAAGAAATGTACCGTTACTGTAGTGTCATGAAAATAAAGATCAGGAAATTTGTTTCAGAGAGACAGTTTGAGGCTTGGAGATATGTGCAAGCCTACTCATAGAAAAATAGAATATAGAATCCCTGCAGGGCAGAAAAAAGACATTAAATTAGAATTTGAACTCCACATCAAATCACCATTATAATTTGTTAATTCTCACGTTACATGTCTGGGCTTAATCCCAAGGCACCATATTTGATCAAATTGGTTTGATCATCCACAGTTACATCACTGAGTCTGCACCTCTGAAGAGCATCCCACCCAGACAAATCTCTCCACCCTATCTCCGTAACACCACATTAATCATGACTAATGCAACTAAATTGCACATCCCTGGAAACTACGGGGCAAATTAGCATGGCCAATCCACCTAATCTGCACAACTGCGTCAGTGGGAGGAAATGGGAGCACCCAAAGGAAACCTATGCAGAAATGGGGAGGGTGTGAAAATTCCACACAGACAGTTGCCCAAGGCTGGAATTGAACCCAGATCCCTGTCGCTGTGAGGCAGCAGTGTCTGATATGAGTTAATTTTTTTATGAGGTGCTAGAAGAACAAATTTGAGAGCAATATTCATGTCTTGAATGGACTGAAGATTTATAAAGAATTAAGCACTGAGAATCTCAGAAAGAAACTAATACAACGTGAGGCCATTATAACATAACCAAATTCACTTACAGATGAAGTGTCTCATGGATCTGAAAGGCAGTAAATATTTTGTTATTTTTAACTAAATTGGATTAATTAAGAGTTTTCTTATTAATGTTGTCCTGTTATAACATTGTCCTGTATAGAGATAAGTATTTTTGTTGTTTTATTCTTTCCTGGGATGATGGCACCATTGGTAAGGCACATATTTGTTGCCTATTCTTGCTTGACTTAAACTGAATGGCTTGCTAGGTCATTGCAGAGAGAGCAGTTAAAAGTCAACCACATTGAGCCAACCACACTGAGAATAATGGATCTGCAACCAAACCTATCCTTGTTAGGGAGCTAATTTGACCTCCTAGATCACAATTCAGACCACTCAAAATAATTTTGACTTCCATAAGCCTGTTATTCCATTTCCGATGGTTGGGTTCTTGAAAGAGTGCAAATTGTGACAAGTTTTTGAACAAAACACTATTTTACTTCCAAAGAGAAAATGTTTTGTTAAACATTGTGCCAAAACTGCTCATTACTTTGAAATTCTTAAGACAAGACATTTGATGGAGAATTTGAACTCCACATCAAATAACCATTATAATTTGTTAATTTTCACAATATGTGTCTGGACTTAATCTCAAGGCAGCATATTGTGTCAAATTTGTTTGATCATCTACAGTTACAGCACAACAAATAATTACAGGGTTTAGATTAGATAGGCAGAGGTGTGAATTGTATAGACTCAATATTTGAAATTTTCAGAGATAATAGGTGCAGATGCTGGAGAGTCCGAGATAACTAAGTATGGAGCTGGATGAACACAGCAAGCCAAGCAGCATCTTAGGAGCAGAAAAGCTGATGTTTCGGGCCTACACCCTTCATCAGAAATGGGGGAGGGGGAGAGGGTTCTGAACTAAATAGGGAGAGAGGGGGAGGTAGATCAAAGATGGAAAGAAGAGAAGATAGGTGGAGAGGAGACAGACAAGTTAAAGAGGCGGAGATGGAACCAGTAAAAGTGAGTGCAGGTGGGGAGATAGGGAGGGGATAGGTCAGTCTGAGGAGGACAGACAGGTCAAGAGGGTGGGAGGGTGCGGTTAGTTGGTAGGAAATGGGGGTGCCACCACAGTGGTCGAGAATGCCGTCGACTGTGTCTCCTGCATTTCCCACAACTCATCCCTCACACTCCGTCCCCGCAATAACCACCCAAAGAGAATCCCCCTTGTCCGCACATACTCTCCCCACCTTTGTCTGCTTTCTGGACGGACCACTCTCTCCGTGACTCCCTTGTATGCTCCACACTCCCCTCCAACCCCACCACACCCGGCACGTACCCCTGCAATCGCAGAAAGTGCTACACCTGCCCCCACACCTCCTCCTTCACCCACATCCCAAGCCCCAAAAAGACTTTCCACATCAAGCAGATATTTACCTGCACATCTGCCAATGTGGTATACTGCATCTGCTGTACTAGTTGTGGCCTCCACTACATTGGAGTAACCAAACGGAGGTTTGGGGACCACTTTGCAGAACACCTACGCTTGGTTCGCAATAAACAACTGCACCTCCTAGTCGCGAACCATTTTAACTCCCCCTCCCATTCTTTAGACGACATGTCCATCATGGGCCTCCTGCAGTGCCACAATGATGCCACCCGAAGGTTGCAGTAACAGCAACTCATATTCCGCTTGGGAACCCTGCAGCCCAATGGTATCAATGTGGATTTCACAAGTTTCAAATTCTTCCCTCCCCCTACCGCATCCTAAAACTGGCCCATCTCATCCCTGCCACCCTAACTTGTTCTTCCTCTCACCTATCCCCTCCTCCCACCTCAAGCTGCACCCACATTTCCTACCTACTAACCTCATCCTGACCCCTTGACCTGTCCGTCCTCCCCGGACTGACCTACCCCCTCCCCACCTACACTTACCTCTCCTGGCTCCATCCCCGCCTCTTTAACTTGTCTGTCTCCTCCACCTATCTTCTCCTCTACCCATCTTCGATCCGCCTCCCCCTCACACCCTATTTATTTCAGAACCCACTCCCCCTCCTTCATTTCTGATGAAGAGTGTAGGCCTGAAATGTCAGCTTTTCTGCTCCTAAGATGCTGCTGGTCTGCTGTGTTCATCCAGCTCTACACTTTGTTATTTGAAATTTTAAGCTTTGGTCAGTTACACTTGTTTTAAGTCACCTGCTTCAAGCTGAAATAAGTGCTATCTATAAAAATTCAATAATATTGTTTTTTCTTATAAAATGAGTTGTATCATTGATTAAATACATTGGTGGGAACTGAATTTTTGAAAACTCCTCGGGTAATGGATTTTTTAATGTTATGCATGCTCTGTAGGCTTGGCTAATTCATTGGGACGAGTTCGCAGACAGTGGTGAAACAGTGACGTTCCTCACTGACCTTGAAGGAAGCTGTCCATGAGGATCTACCAATTTCTCTTTCCTTTTCCTCTGTTTATGACTGTAATTTAAGTTGGGCACCACTTCAACAAAATTTCCAGGCTTTCAGTATCACTGAAGTCATCATGCAAAGCCAACATTAAGGCATTCTCTTAGACAACCAACCAAAAAGTTAAAAAAAACTGATAATTTTTCATTTTTACTTTAAATTAGACAGCATATGAAATTGGGTACAAATTCCAACATTTTAAAGAAACACCCATAAAAATATCTTTTAAACATTTAGAAATTTTTTTGTCATAATGATGGAATTGATATTCTACAAAGATAAAACCGATTTTTCAAACCAGGGAGGCCTTTCATCAGTAATTATAAACTTAGAATACTGTTAAAAGCTTCATTCAACAGGATCCACCTTTTTCAAATAATCATACAATGATTCAATCAGTGTAATAATGGAAGTTTTAATCAATGCACTGGCTGATAAGGGATCACAGTTTGTAATCATTTCAACACTACATTCTCTGGAAAAACATAGAATCACTAATAATAAAATAAGACACTTCTGAGTTATTTTAGACACATGAAGTTCCTGTCAGTTTCAGTGATAAATGTTGACAAATGCTGACATTTTCACCACCCTTACCTCTTCCAAAATTCAGGCCACAGCATTTGGACCTCTGTTATCAAGATATGACTGAGGATCTTACTTGCTTTGAAAATTATCTGAAGAATAAACAAACCAACTTCATGAATTTGCAGAAAAGAACAGTCTATAAAACATTTTGAAGCATTTTTTTAATCAGAATGTGAATAATGTTGTTGAGGCATGTTTATTAGCAGCAAAGAATTGGAAAATTGGAAATTTCTCATTGATAAAGAAAATAAGCTTTATCTGGCTCATTCGCCATTGTAATAGTGGGCTGCTTAACTCAATTGGCCAGGTGGCTGGTGAGTGAAGCCAACAGCGTGGGCTCAATTCCTGCATTGGTTGAGGTTGCTATAACTCTGCATCTCAAACTTTTCCCCTTGCCTGAGGCGCCATGACCACCAGGTTAAACCACTACCAGTTGTCTCTCTCTAATGAGGGAGCAGCCTTGTGATCTGGCAAGACTATGGCAACTTTACTTTTACCTTTCATGACTATTTGTCGAGTTGCATGTATGTTAATGGAATCTTTTTATTTTCCAAGGAATATACAGATAGCTTTGCCTTAACGCATATTTTGTTATTGCGAATTGGCTGTAATACGAATGATGAATAGTGGACGCTGTTTAGATAACACGGACTTTCCGCTGTACAGGTGTGGCGAGTTTCTACAGTGATTTCCCTATAATGCGATTTTCTATGGCAATTTTCTACAGCTCAAGGTCACACAAGAATGCAATTATCGTGTTATTTGAGAATTACTTGTAATTAAATAATGCAACTCTGGTCTCAATCCAGTATCCATATTAAAGTTTTGGTAACAAAATTGAATATTGCAGAAAAGAGAGGCATATTGCTGGAGCTTTTTGCCATGTCAGGACAAAGGCAAGAATGTCAAGCTTAAAATGATTGTAACAAAATATACTATGGCTGCTTTTGCTGACACCAGCACATATTGCGCATGTTTGGGAGCGGATGGGTTTTCAGGAAAGGGGCGAGGTTTGGGAGAGAATTTTGAGAGATGTGAGAGGGGAAGTGTTTGGGAGTGGGTGTTCATGTGGAGGGGCTGTCCCCTTCCTCAGTCTATCCCCCTTGCTCCTCTTCACATGCTCGCTTCCTGACTTCTCTCCCCACTCCCATTTTCTCCTCCCACTTCCCGACTCTGCTGCTGAAGCCCATTTTGAAAATGCTTGCTTCACATGCACATACGCAATGTAAGTCTTGTGTATGACAAACCATACACATTCCATGTAATAGTGTGTGGAATTGTGTGCATATGTATTTCTGGATTAGCAAGTGCATTGTTGCTTGTAGTTGAGGGTATTAGCAAACACTGCCTATATACTAAAGGAGGAAAGGGTGCAGATTAGTCAGTTTTGATCAGCCAAAGTTGTGGCCATGGGAATAGGAAAGGGGAACTATAACTCAAGTTCTTGAGTAATTCTGAAAAGGCTCAAGGCTGGAACCTATCATTTTTGATCAGAGAATGGGTCTCCGTTCATGAACATCTGCCACATCTAGCAACCATGAATGAATCATGTGTGTGAGTGTTTACTTAACTTTGGTTGAGCTGACATTATTAAAATGAAGGTTATATTCTGTTCGAGAAAACAAGAAAGAACTGGATGGTTTTACAGGAAAGCTGAAAGCTGTTGGATTTGAGGTTAAATCAAACTAATGGGAAAAGAATCTCTTCTGATGCCTTTGAAGATCTTAATATAAATCAGCCACTGAATTCTAACCCTTGTGCCGAGTGGGCACAACTCCACACCACAAGATTGTATATTCAAGATTAATTGAGCTGAATCTAGCAGTTTCATGTAATAAAGTCATAGGGATGACTATTGCAGGAAATTGAAAGGTCAGTTTGGTAGATGTGCATCTGTTGCGGGTTCCCTTCTGAGGTTATGATTAAGGTGCCTTGTAGGGCCAGAATAGAGAGGGTTTCCCTTTTTGAGATAGTTGGCAGATGGACAGGATTGACTGCATTGGACATGTTTTACGTATTTTGATTAGTGATTTTTTTAAAGCTGCATGGCCGAAACATGGTGGAAAATTTCATGGAGTCAGTTAGACTTTGCACGATGGATGGGCAGTGGGTAGGGAAATTGGGAAGGATTATCCTGTCTAAATCTGACTAACATGAAACTATCCTGAATTTGTGTGGGGTTGTGGGGGGGGGCATGGTGAACCCAAGTGGGGGGCAAGTGTAGGTGGGAAGGGCCCAATGTGGGACCTTTGATTCTTTTCATGTGATGCTGGCTTTTTTGTAAGGTCAATTTTGTTCATCCTAATTTCCCTTGAACTGAGCAGCATATTAGACCATTTCAGACAGCAGTTAAGAGTCAAATACATTACATTGGTTCTGGAGTCACATGTGGGCCAGACCAGATAAGGAGGCTCTTGTACTATTTTAAAATGCAGTGTTGTACAGTGTGTTCACTTGTAACTGCCATACAAAATAATACCAATAGATAGAGCTGCACGAAGATGGAGGCAAAAACATGTACGACTGTTAATAATAAAACCCCATTGCCATACTATGGTCTGTCTCCAGCTATTTCTGAGTCCCAAGATCCCAAACTAGCCAAGAACTCACAGTAAGTTTGGCAGATTTCCTCTCCTAAAGGACAACAGAGAACCAGATAGAATCCAGTTAGAATATTATCAATATTTGATAATAGTGAGACGAGTTTTACTTCCAATACACTGCATAGCTGCAGTGTTGGGATTTGGACTCATGCCAAGATCTTTGTATTTCTAGTCCAGTGATACTGCATCACCCTACCTCTTCACCTGTCAGAGATTCAACAGGGTCTCCCATGCCTCTGAAAAGCCAACTTTCAAACTCTGATGAGTTTGTCAGAGGTCAATGATCTGTGATAACAAGGTGTAGAGGTGGGTGAACGCAGCAGGCCAAGCAGCATCAGAGGAGCAGGGAAGCTGGCATTTTGGCCTACACCCTTCTTCAGAAATACAGGGTCTCTTTATCACAAGAACTTGGGATTTGATTGAATGACCCAGCACGAGATAGAGAGGAAAAAGCTACTGAAAGCCATTCATTATGTCCTTACTTCCAATCTCTATGACCTGCTTTCCATTGATGCTCTCTCTCCTCAACTACATTAGCCCCACTGTATCCCACCCTGGAGGCAACATGCTGGCAGTGGCCCATTCCCCGGACAACAGAGCCATAGGCTCCCTGACTGATGTAATTCCACTGGGCACTTGACCATCACCTATTCTCCTTTACTGATATGGGAGGCTGCCCATGACTTACTGTGCTAGCATCCCCTAACAGACTGGTGCATTCATGGGCGCTGGAGAGGACTACTTCCCTAATATATAGTTGCTCGCTTGCTGCACATGTGTTGTGCTTGTTGCTGGTGTGTGGAGCAGGTGTAGGTTGATGTAGCATGCTGTAGTGCAGCAGGATATGTGTCCCCTAGGCTGAGGAATGCCTAGCTGTATGACTGTGCTACTTGGCAAAGCCAGGCAAGGCAATGCTGTGAGCTGGCAGGTGAATGCTAATGGAGTGAATGCCTATAAGATGCAGACTAGTCCAGTTTGTGAGCTGGGTGTCTGATTCTGTGCACAAAGTGTCTCCATCGCAGTTTTTCGATTCTAGTTGTTCATGCATCCTGAAATGTAAATCTCTGCTTAGTAGAAGTGCCAGGTTGTTTGTAATAGGACTGTGGTTCCAGATTCCAATCTCCCTGGACGAGGGGTGCATTCTGTTGGCAACCAGCCATCATGCCCTGAGGTTTTGTAACCTGATGCCCAACATGGAAATCATTCAGAGTGAGCAACAGTCTGAATCCACTAGCTATGTGCTCTGGTTTCCTTGTCGAGTTTTCACAATGTCTATCTTGTTTGGTGAGCTTGATAAAATAGAATTCTGGAGTTAACAAGGTGCTTAACAATCAATAATGATTGTCAATTGGCATGTTGCCACCATCTAGCGAAAATCTCACCATGCCACTTGTGAAAAGCAGGAAAGATGAAGTGAGATGATCTTAACATCAAGATGAGCCTTGCTGCACGTGCTGTCGGATTCTTCCAAGGGCCCTCAGATCTGGGAAATGTCCCAGAGGATTGGAAAACTTCCACTGTAACATCCTTATTCAAAAAGGTGGGAGACAAAAAAAAAGTGTCCAAAGTGCCAGTTGGCATAACACCTACGATTGGGAAAATGTTGAAGTCTCTGTTATAAAGGATGTAAAAGCAGAGTATTTAGAAATATATAGCTTCAATGTGACTACATGAAGAGGAAGTCATGCCATACAAATTTAATACTGTTCTTAAAGGAGAGAACAAGCAAGACAATTTTTTTTCTTTATCATTCATGGGATGAGGGTGTCACTGGCTAGTCTGGCACTTATTGCCCATCCCTAAGCACCCAGAGAGCAGTTAAGAGTTAGCACATTGCTGTGGCCTGGAGTCACATGTAGGTCAGACCAGGTAAGGTTGGCAGTTCCCTTGATATATATCAATAGTTGCAATATATTTGGAATTTCAAAAGGCATTCAGTGATGTACTACACCTAAGGCTGTAGTGCTCAGGACAATACATTACCATGGATAGAAAATTGGCTAACTAATAGATGACAGTTTGGATAAAGGGGACATTTTCAGAATGGCAACCAGTGGAATGCCACAGGGATCAGAACTGGAGCCACAATTATTTACAATATGTATTAATGACTAGACGATGGAGGTGAATATACTATTGCCAAGTTAGTAAATAACATAAAAATAGGTGGCAAGGTGAGTATTGAGGATGAGATAGTCTATAAAGGGATAGAGACATATTATGTGGGTGGGCAAAAACTTGGCAGACGGAATATAATGTGGGAAATGTGAGATCACGAACTTCGGCAGGAAGAAAAGGAGAGCTGAGTATTACTTAAATAGGTGTGATGGGGATACAGAAATTTGAAACACAGAGGGATATGTGGGGATACTTGTGCATGAATCACAAAATACTAACCTTCAAGTGCACCAAGTAATAGGTGAGGCAAATGGTCTATTGGCCTTTATTTCAAAGGAATGCAGAATAAAAACAGGGAGGTCTTGCTAAAACCATGTAAGGCACTAATCAGAAAATACCAGGAATGCTGTGAACAGTTTTTGTTCCCTTATTTAAGGAAAGATATGCTGGCACTGGAGGCAGCCTAGAAAAGTTCATGAGGTTGATCTCAGTTATGAAGAGACTTTTTTTAATGAGGAGAGGTTGGTCAGGTTGGGCTTGTATTCATAGGAATTTAGATGAATGAGGGAGACCTTGTTGGAACATATAAGAACCTTAGGGGACTTGACAGTATAGGCACAGAGAGGTATTATGCCTCTTGTCGTAGAGTCGAGTACTACAGGATTTAATATCAGAATAAAGTTTTTAAAATTTAAAACAGAGAGGAAGAAGAATATTTTTCTCTGAAAGGATAGTGAATCTGTGGAATTATTTACTCAACAGAATGCTGTTGAGGCTGTGTCATTGATTGTAATCAAGGCTGAAACTTTTAATCAGTGAGGGAATCGAAGTTTATGTGGAAAAGATCATCCACAAGGTAAGAGGATTATCAGATCAGCATTGGCCTCATTGAATGGCTGAGCACACTCCATAGGCCAAATCGCTATCTTCTGTCCCTATAACTTATGGTCTAACATCTCTCCATCATCCGTTTCCTCAACCCATATGAGAGTCCACCCAGAGTTAATGTTTGGTGTGCATTGTGACTCTACTTTGAACGGAAGTAAATTCACATTGAACTCAAAACATTAATTCTGTTTCTCTACAGTTGCTGACAGAAGCTGTTGAATTCCTCCGGTGTTTTCAGTTTGATTTTGTATTATTGAGTACAAATGTTGTATGGGTGTGTTTCTCTCTTCCTCTCTCTCTCCAGACTTCTTTTGAGTTTCAAACCCATCTTTTCTTCTGTAAAAAAAAACTCCACGTGCTTGACACAGAGATTTTAAAAATAACTTAATCCCTAAAGTGAGTTCCTCAAACAAGTGATAAATCATCCATCTACATCTTTACACTGACTCAAATTCAGGACAACTAACCAAGTTCAAACTTAAGCGAGACAAGTCACCAATCTCCAAGAAACTTTAATTTACTCTACATTAAATTGCTTAATCTATCTTCCCACTCTGTAATCTATTAAGAGTCATAGAGATGTACAGCACGGAAACAGACCCTTTGGTCCAACTTGTAAATGCCAACCATATATCCTAAATTAGCCTAGTCCCATTTGACAGCATTTGGCCCATATCCCTCTAAACCCTTCATATTCACATACCCATCTAGATGTCTTTTAAATGCTCTAATTGTACCAGCCTCCACCACTTTCTCTGACAGCTCATTCTACACGTGCACCACCCCACTGTGTGAAAACGTTGCCCCTTAGGTCCCTTCTAAATCTTTCCCCTCTTATCTTAAACCTATGCCCTCCAGTTTTGGACTTCTCTACCATCGGAAAAAGACCTTGTCTACTTACCCTATCCATGCACCTCATGATTTTTAAACTTCTATAAGGTCACCCCTCAGTTTCCAATGCTCTAGGGATAATAGCCTATCCAGCCTATTCAGTCCCTCCGATAGCTCAAATCCTCCAACCCTGGTAACATTCCTGTAAATCTTTTTTGAACCCTTTCAGGTTTCACAACATCCTTCCTATAGCAGGGGGACCAGAATTGCACACAGTATTCCAACAGTGGCTGCAACATGACCTCCCAACTCCTATACTTAATGCTTTGACCAATAAAGGAAAGCACACAAAATGCCTTTTTCATTATCTTATCTACTAGTGACTCTAGTTTCAAGGAACTACGAACCTGCACTTCAAGGTCTCTTTGCTTCTACCCTCCGTCCAATGCATTTACATCTTTCCTATAATAGTGACATAGGAACAGGAGTTGACCTCTCAGCTGCTCAAGCTTGTTCTGTCAAACAATGAGATCATGGGTGATAAGCAATAGACAATAGGTGCTGAAGTAGGCCATTTGGCCCTTTGAGCCAGCACCACCATTCATTATGATCATGGCTGATCATCCACAATCAGTATCCTGTTCCTGCCTTATCCCCATAACCCTTGATTCCACTATCTTTAAGAGCTCTATCTATCTCTTTCTTGAAAGTATCCAGAGAGTTGGCCTCCACTGCCTTCTGGGACAGAGCATTCCATATATCCACCACTCTCTGGGTGAAGAAGTTTTTCCTCAACTCTGCTCTAAATGGCCTACCCCTTATTTTTAAACTGTGTCCCCTGGTTCTGGACTCACCCATCAGCAGAAACATGCTTCCTGCCTCCAGAGTGTCCAATGCCTTAATAATCTTATACGCCTCAATCAGATCTCCTCTCATACTTGTAAACTCAAGTGTATACAAGCCCAGTCGCTCCAATCTTTCAACATATGATAGTCCCGCCATTCCGGGAATTGACCTCGTGAACCTACACTGCACACCCTCAATAGCAAGAATGTCTTTCCTCAAATTTGGAGACTAAAACTGCACACAACACTCCAGGTGCGGTCTCACCAGAGGCCTGTGCAGCTGCAGAAGGACCTCTTTGCTCCTATACTCAATTCCCCTTGTTATGAAGGCCAGCAAGCCATTAGCTTTCTTCACTGCCTGCTGTACCTGCATGCTTGCTTTCATTGAATGATCTGTGACTTCAGTCCATATACCTGCTTTAGGCCCATTTTCCTCAATACCTTTTCTTAACAAATAAAAGTATCTATCTCAGATTTAAAATTAACATCCTTTTGTGGAAAATAATTCCAAAAATCCACCAGTCTTTGTGTGTGGATGTGTTTCCTAACATCTCTCGTATACGGTCTGGCCCTAATTCTCAGACTATACCCCCTAGCTCTAGAATCCTCAACTAGCGGAAATAGTTCATCTTTATCTATTCTGGCATTCCCTGACTTTGATCAAATCACCCCTTAATCTTCTAAATTCTAGAGAAAACAAGCCTAATTAGTATAATCTCTTCTCATAACTTAACCCCTGAAGTCAGGTATCATTCTTGTAAATCTATGTTGTAATCCATCCAAAACCAATAAATCTCTCCTAAGGAATGGTGCCAGAACTGCTCACAGAATTCCAAGTGAGGCCTAGCTAGGGTTTAGTGTAACTGCAGCATAATTGCTGCATCCTTATACTCCAATCTAACACCCTAGATATATAGGCCAGAATTCCACTGTGGAATATGGAATTCTATTGTGCATAATGTGTGGTGCCTACAATTGTACACAGTATTCCCTCTGATGCCTATCAATTTTCTTCCTCAAATTCAACTTTGCCTCCTTGCTCTTGCACTCCATAACCCTATTAATAAAGCTGAGAATACTGTATACTTTATAAACTGCTCTCTCCGTCTTCAATGGTCAGTGCACAAATACACCCAGACCCTCTGCTCCACAACTCCTTTGGAATTGTACCCTCTATTTTGAATTGTCTTTCAATGTTCTTCCTATTACATTTAAGGAGATATTTTAGGACACCTAGAAAATATACTATCAGTGAGCAAGAAAGGTTTGAAGGCAAGAGCACATCATTTCTGGCTAACAAAGGAAGTTAAAGGTAGTATCACACTGTAAGAAAAAGTGTATAATTCTATTAAGAGGAGTGGCAAGTCATACAATCGTATAGAATATAAAGAGAGCAAGGAATAACAAAAAGATTCATAAGGAGCAAGCATTCAGAGCACAAGAAATTAGAGTACAAGAAAAAAGCTAGATAAAGATTTAAAAACAAAACAGTAAATAAGTTGTGCATTTGACCTTCTAGGAAACAAGTCTGGGGAAGAAATAATTGAAAATAAAAGAAAATGATAGATGAATTGTTCATATATTTTGTGTTTATCTTCACTGTGCAACATATAAATAACCTAAACTAAAATTGTGAAAGGGAGTGAGAAATTTAAAACAATTACTAATGCTGGGGAGAAGGCACAGAGGCACAGAGAAAATTTACTAGCACCAAAATATGATGAGTCTCGTGGATCCATTGGACTTTAGCTTAGGGTGGTAAAAGAAGTGGCTACTGAGATAAAAGCTAATACATTGGTTTCATTTTCCAAAGTTCCCTAGATTCCAGAAAGATCCCATTAGATTGGAAAATCATGAATGCAACTCCTGTACTCAAGAAAGAAGGGAGACGAAAAGAAGGAAAGTGCAAGCTAGTCAGTCTATCATCTGTTATAGGGAAAATTCTGGAATCTATTGGAAAGGAGGTTATAGCAAGAGCACTTACAAAATCTTAAAGCACATCTGGCAAGTCAATTTGGTTTTGAAAAAGGAAATGGTACTTGACTAATTTACTCAATTAATTAATTTCACAAGTTACAAATATAGATGAAAAGGATAAAGGTGGATGTACTCAGATTTCCAGAAGGTATTTAACAAAGCACACTATGGGCCTCCTCTAGACTGGGGAGATGAAACACAGACTGCTTTGTGGAACATCTACATTCTAGTCATAAAAATGACACCTAGCCTGTCACTTGAATATACCACAGCCATTCCCTGTTTAACATATCTGCCTTGGGCCTGCTGTAGTGCTCCAGTGGCTCTCAGTGCCAGCTGAAAGAACAGTGACTCTTCAGCCCTCTGGACCCAGTTATAAATTCAAAAACTTTAGTGCCTGAAGTACTATCTCCTTCCATCTCCTCTAATCACCCCCACACTCCAGGTCCTTTCATGACATAAGCTGCTTTCAACACAGCCAGTACATTTTCACCTACTAATGGTCCCTATTATCAGCTTTTGTTCTTCCCTACCTTACTATCCACCATCCCTTTGTGTGACTAATCTTTTTCTTTCTCTCTGGGCTAAACTGTATGTGTCTGTTCATTTCATCCCCTTCCAGCCCACCACCACCCCATCATCACCATAAATACAATCTTTTCCTAGCTATTATCAGTTCCGATGAAGCATCATTAGTCTCAAAGTGTTAACCCTGCTTTCTCTCCACAGCTGCTGCAAGACCTGCTGAGTTAGAACATAGAACATAGAACATTACAGCACAGTGCAGGCCCTTCGGCCCTCAATGTTGTGCCGACCTGTCATACTGATCTCAAGCCCATCTAACCTATGCTATTCTATGTACGTCCATATGCTTATCCAATGACGACTTACAGCCTTGGATATCAGCAATTAGCCCTGTATCAGTCCCGCACTTGCTATGCTTCTACATTTACATAAACATAATTAACATGTTATTTTGTTAGCAAAATCTGGCCTAACATTAAAGAAGTCCTTTAAAAAATTGCCTGGGTCAAGTACTTGTTTTTTAATTCACCCATAGGACATGGCATCACTGGTTCATCCAGTATTTATTGCCAGTCCCCAGTTGCCCTTGAGAAAGTGATGGTTAACTGCCTTCTTGAACCACCGCAGTCCATGTGCTGTTGGTAGACCCACAATGCCCTTAGGGAGCAAATTCCAGGATTTTGACCCAGTGACAGTGAAAGAACAGTAATGTATTTCCCAATTAGGATGGCAAGTGGCTTGGAAGGGAACTTGTAGCTGGTGTTGTTCCCAAGATTCATTGCATTTTTCCTTCTAGCTTGTAGCAGTTGTGCTATTGAGAAGGTGCTAAGGATCTTTGGTGAATTTCTGTTCTCTAGTAATTTTTGTTTTTGTTTTTATTTCAGGTCTTCAGAATCTGGAGTTCTTTGTTTATATCAGAGAAAGTTCACTCATCTGAAGTTTATCATACAAGAAAATGTTAGGCAGAATGGGTCTGTAACTGTTGGAATTTAGAGGAATGAGAGGTGATCTTAATGGAAAGTGTAAGATCCTGAGGACACTCGACAGAGTCGATGCTGAAAGGACATTTTCCCTTGTAGCAAATACTGGAACTGGGAAACACAATTTGAAAGTAAAAAATCTCCCATTCAGGATGGAGGTGAGGAGGAATTTTTGTCTCTAAGGATTGTGAGTCTGTGGAATTCTCTTCCCTAAATATCGGTGGATTCAGGCCATTGAACACTTTGTAGGCAGGGTTAGATAGTTTCTTACCCAAAAAGGGATTCAAAGGTCTTTATGTCAGGGAGAAAAGTTCAATTCAGGTCACAATAAGAACAACCGCCATATTATCGAATGTGAGTGCAAGTTCAAGGGTCAGAATAGTCATTTATTGGCCCTGATTTGCATGTTTGTATGTGTGTGCAAGTTCGTGTATTGTTATTACATTTCTTAGACCAAGTACAATAAATGCAATGTTCTTACTTTTTAAAACTCAAGGAAATCTTTTAGAAGGTTATGCACCTACGTATAGAATGCATATGTCTTTTATATATAATCACAGCCTTTAATGGTTAAGCATCCACAGAACTGGTGAGCACGTACTTTTTTAAAAGAGAAAGCAGAAATGTGTTGCCATCAAATGAGGAGTAGGAAGAGAGTGGAACCATCTAACTCCTCCTCAACTGGTTATAAGGTCTGGTTTGTGAAAGGATTTGAATTTAGGCACAAAGATTTCATATTTAGTATATTGAGGACAAGGAGCCAGTGGAGCTCAGTGAGAAAGGGAGGAGTGGTGAATCAGTTCAGCCGGACAAAATAAATCGGGGCTTGGATTCAGTAATGAAGGGTGAAAAAGGAAAATTAATATGAGCCTATTACTGTTGAGGTACGTATGTATTTTCCACTGAAAATATCCAGTGTCAATATAAATGCTGACTTGTTGCATGCAAAATGACAATTTTACCAATTCAGCTCTAAATTGGCCAAATAATATTTTTAATAATGACCTTGAAGGGTATTTCCATGATCCACAAACACATAAGCTTTTCAGTAAGTTGTTCCATTACTATTAAAATACGTCCAGAATTTTTATGTAGAATGATCTATTAATATTGGAAATGAGACTAAAATGTAACATACACATTAAGCTTAGGGATATGCATTTACATTATAATCAGGCATGAATAATAGACTAACAGTATCTTTCTAAGGTATATTGGAGTTCATGTTTTAAAACTAAGTAAGATTCTAACCCAATGTGTCCACCATGAAATTTCTCTTTTTTTTCCAACTGTATTCAAATTTGACCCACTGTACTACCCAGACACGAATAGATTCCTCATGTAAATGAATTTATTCAAGAATAAAATGAGGAACTGCAGATGTTAGAAAAATAAACAGAAATTGCTGGCAAAATTCAGCAGGTCTGGCAGCATCTTTGGGGAGAAAGCTGAGTTAATGTTTCAAGCCCAATGATCTTTCATCAGTTAGCCCAGAATGACTGCTTACAAAATGCAATATTAAAAATTAATAATCAACACTTTGAGGACACCTGTTTTTTAGGAGAGATGGACAGATGACATTTGAAAACAGCCTCTGTGGTTGGTCAGCAGTGCATTGCAGACATTTGATCAGTTCTTTTGGGATTTATGGGAAGCAAGTAAAATGAGCTGACTATAATTTTAGTGGTTTAGTCATCTAACTAACATATGACTAACTCTGGGCAGTTGAAATTCGTGGAACATGAGAGGAAAGTGAAAACTTTTTCACTTACTTTGTGGTTACGTTAGTCTTGCAGGATGATGCCAGAAACAAAGCAAATTAAAATAAAATGCAGAAAACGTGGTTACACCCTAAAAAAGTTGTCTTCTTTATCCGTTTAAGACAGAAAGAATTTAGTTTCTTGTGTGAAAATAACGTTATGAACATAACATCCTGAAATTATTCCATTTAAAGCAAAGCATTTTATGTGATGTCTTTCCAACCATCAGAAGAAGTGGGCTAAATTTTTATCCCCAAGTTATAACTCTGACATTGGAATGGAATGCAGGAGGGGATCCACAAATGTTGGCAGTGGGACCCAGAGAGCGATTTCGAAGGAGGTGATCAATGTGTCCACCTCCAGGATCCTCATTCAATTAGGATGGCTGCCAGGCTCCCAAGGCTGGGGTCTGGGCTGTTGGAAGGGTCTGCAGCATGGAAGGATTGGAAATCCCACTATCAGAGGTGGATGCTTTCAACACACAAAGGACAGCCAGGGGTAATATATTTGGATGCAGATATTCATTCTCCCAGACTGAACTTTGCCCACTCCTTTGTCCAATGGTTTTTCCCTCTCTTAGGGCCCTATCATGTTTATTTCTTTCCCCTCTCCCCATCCTACCTCCTGCATGAATACCATACATTTTTTTCTAGCTACTATCAGTTCTGAAGAAGGTTTGCTTGACTCAAAATGTTAGCTCTGCTTTGTCTCCACGAACGCTGCCAGGGCCGCTGAGATTTTTCCAGCAATTTCTGCTTGTGTATGTAAAATTGACCTGTTTGAACTCCATCTAGTGAGACCTATCAGACAGCAACAGCAGAATTACAGGTCAATGTCTATCCAATGATGGCCAAAGTTTGTACATTTATGAATTTTACAGCCTTCTTGAATGATTATAAAATTTTACAGTGGATGCCATTCTTAAAGAGTACCCATCTACCTTCACATCACTGTAATTTTACCAATGAAGGCTGATACATTTAGAGGCCCTCCTGATTGTGGTTTAGCTGAGGTCCTTTTAATAAGCACAAGAATGTGAGTTCCATAACTACAAAACTACTGTAACCGTACGATAGTGCACACTGAGGACTGTGATTTGTGGCTGCTGCATATTACAGTGGAATGTGTTGGCTGCCAATGCCCACTGCTGATGGAAAGTCATGGGTAAGCTCATCATCTTGCCCCAGTCATTGCTAAAGGTGCGCTTACTGCCCTCTCCTGGGCAGGATGTTCTGTCTTGGAGGCCTATGCACCAGGCAAATGGCTGACAGTACTCATGCGCTAGCAGAAGCACTCCACTGTTAAATGTGGCCTCCACTTCCAGTCTTCAAGATAGTATGTCATGGGACCACGCAAGCTCCATGTTTATGGAACTCTGACAGTTGCTCTTGTTTAGAAAAGTGTAAGTAGACGAATGAGTAAAATGCTGCTCTTACTTAGGACCTTGTAGAGTCATCAGATTTGAATGATACTAATCACAGATGCATCAGCAGACTGTGGCTGAATGTATACTCATATGGTCACTAATTGCAGCTCTAAAAAAAAGAGGCTCGCATGCGAACTTTTAACTAGTGATGAGAGATTTCTTCAAAGGTTGATATTTCCACAGAAAGAAAATCTGCATTCCTAAGTATAGTTATTACTTACAGAACTGACGATTAATGATAATTCCAGGCTCCCGTGGAGCCATTAGATCAGTTTCTGAAAGCAATTGCAATCCTGACTTTTGTGTTCACAGTCACAACTTCATTCGCTTTCATTCAGTTCTGTGTTTGATCCTTGGCTTTCAAGTATGAGATACTGTGGATATTTGACTTTGGGATTTAGTAACAGTAGTTGGTACTGTGTTATAAAATGGCTGGTTGATCATTTACTAGCTGATCACACTCCATGGGGAGTAGCTACAGCATGGCTTTGGAGTGGAGGCAGATTTTGCACAGGAAGGTAGCAGGCTAGAATTCTGATGTGCTTATTGTATCCTTTCAAAAATAACAGCTCAATACTGGCAAAATACGTGGATACAGCTCGTTACTGCACTAGTAAAATCCACCTAAAGTAACAATCCTGGTCATGGGACTTGTTATGACCTCAGCTGATGCTAATGCTGGGTAAGTCACCTCCCAAAATTAAACCTGGCTTTTTAGATCTTAACCTTTGGTTTTAAATTATGGAGGTCAATTGCAATCACATGAGGCTGTCTCTAAAGTTGTAAAATAAATAATCAAATGTTTATTGAAAATGAAAAAAAATGAATTATATTTCAATAGACAAAATGAAAGACTTCATTACAGATGTCAGAAAAGGATTCAAACTCATACAACTCCTTCATTCCCAGCTATATCCCTACATAAACCTGAACCTGAATGGAGTTAACACTCTCTCCACAGTAAGACTCTGTGCTCAGCTTCAGGCTGATACAGCTGCCATCGATTTCCTTTTGGTGAATGCCTGCCCAGTTACAAGGTGCTTTTCTCTCTTCTGTTTACAACTCTCCCTGAGACACCTAGTACAATCTCCAAACTAAACTCACTACTATATTAGATTCAGACCAATTACGCGAGTTCCCTAAATCCAATATCCATTAGTCCGTCACTTTCTGGCACATACCACACACTGACTGACCTTCTGGATTGTTCTAGCTTTTCTGTATGCCATTGGACCCACTCCACACAAACCTCACCATCAGAAAACAAAGTGTAGGGATTTTTTTCTCTTTATTGCACTCAATTGTTCACATTAAGGATTTCAAATTGCATTGAAGTGCATGTAAATCCAAACGTCTTGGCATCAAGCAACAGGAGCGCTTAAAAATGATATTCAGTTTCCACTAGGTGATCTGTCAGTAACTAGGGATCATAATTTCAGAATTGTCAGCAAGAGAGCTAGGAGTGACATGAGGAGAAACGTCTTTACCCAGAGCTGTTAGGATTTGGAATGTGCTGTCTGGGAGAGGTTGAGGCCAATTCCACAGGAGGTTTCAAAAGAGAGTTGGATGCGTATTTGAAAGTGACCAAGTTAGAGGGCCACGGAAGTAGTGCTGGTGAATGGCACTAGCCAGGTAGCTCTTTCGGAAGCCAGTACAGACATGAAGGGTTGAATGGCCTCCTTCTGTACTGCAAGATTCTATGAATTGATCAATCAGTATCTTAACAAGCAAAATACGAGATACAATCAACTTAAAGTAAAACATTGTTCCTAGCAGAGTTCCAATTTATTGTTATTGTCATGAAAGGAAAACTACTGTTCTTAGCTTTTGTGTCATTCTTTTTACTGTTGTACGAGTGTCCAAGGATCTGAAAGGGTTAATGCTGAGTAATGCATTAACCATTCCCAATATGATGATGTCACATGCATCTGATGGGGGAACAGCTTTGAATCTCACATTACTAAAACTTAATGGTGAGGCCTCCCTCATTGTCTCAGTAACATTGTTTATCATACCAATGTAACTAAATTTAATTGCTTTAAAGCCATAAAGTATATCTGGTTCATGACAAGGGCACTTAGGAATGGTAAAATGCAAACAGCACTAGGATGGTATGTTTAGTGGCTCACTTAGCTTCTGGATTTAAAGGCCTTCTTCCACCTTCCTTGCCTTTGGTAAAATGCCATGGTGATAGGGAACATGAGAGGTGCGCCATAATCGACCATATCCTCATCATTTTACAGAACCATCCCCTGGCTCACAGCTTACCCTGAGAGAGAATTGAAAGGGAAAGCACACAGCGAGGGGTGAGTTAGAGAACCTTCATTTCACTGTCAGAAGTATTTTCTGATCAGGCGAGTTGAATTCTGAATAAGCCAACAACATGAGTCATTTAAGTTTTAGTTTCAAGCAAAGGGTTTGTAAACATTGTATTGTGTATCTATAACACTTGAGATGTTGATGAGGTTTAGTGTGCTGATGTTAAGTAACACACAGGATGATCTTAACATACTTGTATTTATGTGACTCCAGAGTTAGTAATAGTTCTGGTCAATAAGCTCAGAAGCTCCACCCATCAGGATAAAAAGGCCTATTTTGGGGAGGAGCTAACCAATGATTAATCAGGGCTCTCGTTTGGATCAATTTATTCCAGTCCGCTGTCAATGTAGTCAACTTATTCTTAGGTTGTATCCAATCATCTTCTTTTTTCAATAGTTAAGGACAATAGAGACAATATTTAAAGTAACTACTGAAGGTGATTTTGATACAATTGATATGATTGTACAATTTAAAGCAATGAAAAGCTAATGAAAAGTGCTGCAGCTATAAAATTTCCTGTGACAGCTTTCAGGTGAATCATCATTTTAAATAAGAAAAACAACATCGGTTAAATACTATGACAACAGGGTAAAGTTTGTGTATCCAAACAGATGCAAAAATCACAAATCCTTTACACAGGGAATTAAACTGGATTATAAAGGAAGGGACAATTTATCTTACTTCAAGATTACATAAAAAGCCTAAAGAAAAACTAGTGAATGTGTACTTTAACTCCACAGGTCCAATAGCAGATTGTGTTTTAAACCATGTTACAATTGTGAAAACGGACTGTCAACATTTAAATTTCACCATTCAACTTTAAGATCTGAGAATTTGAAGGACTATAGTTGGTTTTCAAAAAGACACTACTGATCTAAATGGCTGCTGTGATCACCTGATAAGCCCATATGAAATGTACAAAACCAGGGTATGGGAATTATCAGTTTACTCAAAAGGCACTGAAATCTGGTAAGGATTTAAGAAATTCACATTTCTTGTTTTACTCATATTTGCATAATAACCTCATTGGAGATATTAGAGATGAAAGATTACCTGCAGAGTGTTCAGTTTGAAAAAGAGAATGGAGTTAGACTTGGATGTACCATCAAACCAGATTTAAGTAGCTTGCTTACAAAAGGATCGGGAGAGAAAACAGCATAGAATGATAACAGTAAGGATACTGAAAATTTTCTATCTTGGTCTCAGAAACCAATGTCAGTGAGAAAGCAACTTGGAAAAACTACCGGTCAACTGAGAGAATCAAGGTTCTCTGCAAGCTTCTCTACTCTTGAGAAACACAAGCTAAATTTTTGAAACTCAGATTTCACTTCCTGCGACTCAAGAGCTCTAAAAATTTTAAACTGCAACAGCCTGCACCTTTTTCTCTGCTTTTAAAAGAGTAGAAACTCTCTTTTCATTCCCCCTTTTAAAGCTTTCTTGGTGTGTTGCAAATGTTAGATATTGCATTTTTTTCTTGGATTTAATAGGTAATAAACCTCTTACGTAGAATTATCGAATCCCTACAGTGCACATAAAAGCTGTGTGGCACATTGAGTCTGCACCTATCCCCTGAAGAGCATTCAACCCAGGCTCACGCTTCACCCTATTCCCACATCCCTGAATTTACCATGGCCAACCTACCTAGCAGCATTTTATAAGTGGCAAAGACCTGGGAATGTGAGATGCCAAGGCTGAACGCTGTGTATTTGTTTAATAAATCGTTGGAATAGCACTTTTTACCAAAGTGAGTAACCTACTTTCCATATGCTTAAGTAAAGCTCTTGTTTGTAATGCAAATATGTTTTAGGTGCAGGCTAATTCAGAAGCAGGCTGGATCCTGGTCAGTATGGAAGTGAAAGTTGCATTGAAAATTATGTGAGGACCAGAGAAAGTTAACTCTATTATTATAGTACATATATCCCCTTAACTCCAAAAGCAGTTTCCAGGGATGAAGAACTTCATTTGGGAGCGTATATTAAAGAATATACAACTGTTTTCCTTGTGGAGAGGAAAGCTAAGAGAAGATTTGATCCAAATCAAGATCAAGAAGATTTGATTCCAAAATAAGAGCAGGCTGGATAGAGTAGATAGGGAGAAACTGCTACCACTCATAAAAAGAGCAAGAACAAGAGACCATAGATTTAAAGTGATTTGCAAAATAAATAAGGCTTGAGATGTAACACTTACTTCACTGAGGCAATATATTGTGTTAATAAAATATTGGTAATGCAAGAAAAATTTCCCTTGGCTTCATACGGCAAAATGATCTGCAAAAGAAATAAAGGTAAAGTGAGGGAAAAGCATTTTCATACAACAAGTCATTAGGATATGGAATGCACGAATGTGATGGAGACAGGTTCATCAGAGGTATTCATGACATTTATTCCAAAAAATGGATGAGCAGAGATAAGCAGGAAATTGGTACTAGGAAATGAGGCTTGTTTGAAGAGGCAGCGCAGACATGATGAGCCAAATGGCTTCCTTCTGCACTTCAACACTTGAAGTAAATTCTTCAGAGAAATTCAACAAGAGATTTTCCAAGCCACTAGAGGATATTGTAAAATGATTGCGAGAAGAAGAAAAGAATAAAGGACTTAATAATGGAGAGAAATCATCATACTTACATAGAGTACAATTGGGATTTTCTTAGTTTCTTAGAAAAACATTTTCTGGAACCAATCAGTGTAGTACTTGACCTGGTACTGTACAGAGAGATAGGATTAATTAATGAAGGTATCCTTAGGTAGCAACAAGCATTTGGTTTGAGAGAGAGAGAGGAGAGTGTGTCTAAGGCTAGTATTATAAACTGAGATAAAGACAATAAAAGAAAGCAAAGTGAACCAGCAAATTGGGTTGAGTAATAGTTTAGTAGAAATGTAGTGGCAGATATTTAAGGGGGTATTTTAAAATACACAAAATGAGTTCAGTCCAATGAGTAGGAATATTTCCAAGAGGAGGACCCACCATCATTATTAACTAAAAAAGGTTAAAGATAGAATCAAACTTAAGGGAACTGCTTAAACCGGGTGGCCACACAAATCACTGTGCAGATCCTATTTTGTTGAATCTATCCCCGAACATTCTGGAAAAGCTGAAAGAACTGCGGACGCTGTAAATCAGGAACAAAAACAAAGCTGCTGGAAAGGCTCAGCAGGTCCTGCAGCATCTGTGAAGAGAAATCAGAGTTAACATTTCAGCTTGAGTGACTCTTCCTCAGAACTGATAGTAGCTAGGAAAATGTTAGTTCATAGCAGAGAGCATGTTAACCAACCTTTTCCTAGCTACCATTGGTTCTGACAAAGCGTCACTCTTATTTCTCTTCACAGATGCTGCAAGACCTGTTGAGCTTTTCCAGCAATTTTGTTGTATTTTGTTGCAAAGTATGTCTTCATAACAAATAAGAAAAATTAAAATTTGGCCCATTGAGTGGCAGGCAACAGGAAACGTGGGATAACACGGTATGAAGCTGGAGGAACACAGCAGGCCAGGCAGCATCAGAGGAGCAGGAAAGTTTGACATTTTGGGTTGAGACCCTTCTTCAGAAATGAAACATGGGATTATTTTTACAAACTGAACATAGGTGTTCTGTAAAGTGGACACCCAGCCTGTATTTCATCTCCACAGTTTAGAGGAAGAATGATTTGTTGACTACCTTCTGGAAATCTGAGTTCATCCAGCTTAATCCCCTTTGTCCATATTTGCTTCCTAAATTTATTTAATTGACTAAATTAGTCAAACACTGGCTCCTTTTTCAAAACCATGTGGACTCTGTCTGATTACTTTAAAGCTTTCCAAGTGGTCTGAGATAGCCTCCTTCGTAATTTAATCCCTACAGTGTGGAAGCAGGCTATGCACAGCAACCAACGCCCCCCCACCCCAACAGCATCCCATCCAGACCCACCCCTCCAGGCATTTCCCATTGCTAATTCACTAATCTACCAATCCCTGGGCACCATGGGCTATTTTAGCATGGCCAGTCCACCTAACCTGCACATGTTTGGACTGTGGAAGGAAATCAGCACCAGTTTGAAATCCACCCTGACACAGGGAGAATGTGCAAACTCCACACAGACAGTCACCTGAGAGTAGAACCGAACCAGGTGCCGTGACGCAGCAGTGCTAACCACTGATTTACCTGGCCATCCCAATGTATTAATGTTTTGTAGGTATTTTGTTTTCTTATTTTGTTCCAATAATCAGATTATCTTATGATAGTAGATATGAGCGGCAGTAGCAGCTAATGGAGACCAATTGAGTCATAAAAATGTATTTAAAGTGTCAGCTCTGGCTCAACGGTAGCAATACTCCTTTGGGGAAGAAGTGTCACTTCACAAATCCAGGCTGAAATGTCAATGCAGCACCAAAAGAGTTGTGCACCGTCAGCATTTTGGATCAGATATTAAATCTTGCCCCAGGTAGATGTAAGAGATACCATGGTACTAGTTCAAAGCACAGCACAAAACCCAACATTCTCTTTCTTTTACTCATCAATGTTAGCGGGATAATTTGGTGGCTTCCCTGGTACTTACATTATAATAATCACTACGTTTGAAAATTATTTAATCTGACGCGAAGCTCCATGGGATTTTAAAGTCCTATTCACAGGATGTGGGTGTAGTTGGCTTGGGCAGCATTTATTGCCCATCCCTAATTGCCCTGAAGGCTGTTAATAGTTAAATTCATTCTCTAGAATTTAGATAGATAAGGGGTGACCTAATCAAAGTCTTTAAGATACTGACAGGAAAATACAGGCTTGACAACGATAAATCACTTCCACTGGTTGGGGATTCTAGAACTAGGGGGCATAGTCTATAAAAATTAGACAGTTCAGGAAGATGTTAGGAAGCACTTCTACACACGAAAGGTGATAGATGTTTGGAATTTTCTTCCGCAAAGTTGTTGCAAGATCAGTTGTTAGTTTTAAATCTGAGATAGATAAATTTTTGTAAAGCAAAGATTTTAAGGTATAAGGCCCAAGGCTGGTATTCGGAATTAGGCTACAGGTCAGTCACAATCTCGATGAACAGGCTTAAGGGGCTGAATGACCCACATCTTTGTCTGTGTTCCTATTGCTGAGAGTCTGGAGCCAGGCAAGAACAGTAGTCTTTCTTCCCTAAAGAGCATTAGTGAACCAGATGGGGTTTTTAAAACTATAATCAACACTGGTTACATGATCACCGTTAGGTTAGCTTTTTATTTCAGATTTATTTGCTGAATTCAAATTTCTCCATCTGCAATGGTGGGATTTAAATTTAATGTCCTGAGAACATTAACTTGTGATTCTGGATTACTTACTCAGTGACATTAGCACCACATCACAGTCCCCCAAGTAAATTGTGAAAGATACTATATGTAAAGAACATTAGAACCAGGAACAGGAGGAGGCAGCTCAGCTTCTTGAACCTGCTCCATCATTTAATACAATCATGGCTGATCTCATCACAGCTTCAACTCCACTTTCCCACTGATGTCCCATAACACTTTAATCCATTTTAACTAAAAATCTGTCTATCTCCACCTTAAATTTATTAGTGTCCCAACAAGTCTCCCCTGAACGGGCGTCCAAGCATTTACACCAACTATTCCATTTCGTAGTACATTTGTTTTTCTCTAAAGGTTTCTGTGTAATTGCGATTGTAACTGTGCCAGCATGATACCTTTTTTCATGTCCATACAGGATGTGCTGTGGATCAATGTCTGCATTGAGAGCATGCTGTAGCATGCAGCAGCAAGATAAACAAGGCTTATGTAGAGCAATGGGTCCTTCTGGTATTATTGCCCCTTATGCTTAAACAGCACTATTCTTTCCCAGGCCTCTGTGTCCAAAAGTGATGGAGTGAAGAGTGGTCACCATTGTGTGGGGTAGGAATGGAGCTTGTGACCATCTAGAAGAAGCACAATGGCCGATCAAATTGGTATACTTATAGTGGGAGAAAAAATGTTACTTAATTATAATCTTACCTTAGTCAGACTGAACTATTCTTATATGTCCTACTAATTGCTATAGAAAGAAGCCTCATCAATTTTCCTGACAAAGGAGTGTCGGAATGGGAATAGAGGATCAACTTGACAAACATTATCATTTCAAGGTGAAATTTGGAACATTTTTAGTTAAAATAATTAATTGATTTTTTTCAGACTTGATTAGGACAGTATAATAGTTAATATACTGGATGAGTATACTTGAGGCTGTGGTTTCAGGTCCCATTATTGTTAACTTTGGACTAACAGTGGAAACAAAAAACATATTGGTTATTTTCTCATAAATTCATAGAGCTGTACAGCATGGAAACAGACCCTTCAGACCAACTTGTCCACGCTGACCAGATATCCTAAATTAATCTAGTTTCATTTGTCAGCATTTGGCCCATATCCCTCTAAACCTTGCCTGTTCCTGTATACATCCAGAAGCCTTTTAAATATTGTAATTGAACCATCCTTCGCCACTTCCTCTTGCAGCTCATTCCATATACACACCAAGCTGCACGAAAAGTTGCCCCTTAGGTCCTTTTTAAATCTTTTTCCTCTCATCTTAAACCTATGCCTTTTAGTTTTGGTCTCTGCTACTCTGAAGAAAAGACCTTAGCTATTCACCCCATCTATGCCCCCATGATTTTATAAACTTCTACATGGTCAGCCCTCAGCCTCGGATGCTCCAGGGAAAATAGCCCCAGCCTATTCAACTTCAACCCCTCTAACCGCAGCAACATCCTTGTAAATCTTTTCTTTACCCTTTCATGCTTCGTAACATCCTTCCTATAGCAGGGAGACTAGAATTGAATAGAATATTCCAAAAATGGCCTAACCACCATGTAAAAATGTATCCTAATTATAGACAATTAATCTATTAACCTTACCAGCCCTGACCTGCATATGACACTGGTGCACGCCATGCAGCCGGAGGGAGGTGGTGGCCTAGTGGTAGTTACTGGGCTTTTAACCCAGAACCCCACACTCAAGTTGACAACTGTAGGATTAAATTCCACTCTAGCAGATGTTGAAACTGGAATTCAATTTTTATGAAAGCTGACCGAATGCTGACCGTGTAACCATTGTCAATTGTTGAATGAACCGATCTGGATGATTCATGTCCTTTCAGGAAGTAAATCTGCTGTCCTTACTAAGTCTCGACTATATGTGACTCCAGACCTACAGCAGTATGGTTGGCTCTTAACTGCTTTCTGGGCAACTGGGTGTGAACAATAAATGCTGGCCCAGGCAACAATGCCCAAACCCCATGAATGAATATCAAAATATATGGTCAAATCTTAATACCGCCTCAAATGGTCAAGGCAGCCACAATTGAAAAGAAATGTCACTACCACCAACTTCTCAAGGCTGTTAGCCCATGCCTGGGAATTAAATTATAATCCAATCTTTGATATTGCGTCTTACCAGTCAATTGCATCAAATTAGACCATCAGCTTCCCCAAAAAGTATTCATGAACGGAGCTCTCATCAATGATTCAACTGTGAAGTTTGATAGGATCTAAAGGAAACTCTTACTTCCAGGCTTTCAATCTGCAAACCATTCAGACTTTCCTTCTGGAGATTTGTTTACTGTGAGGACCATCAAACCAGATGGCTCCTGATTTGCGGATGGTTCAGGATTCATTAGCCCAATACAACTACAATTCAGGAAAGGAAGAAATGAAAGCGCTGCTTTACAACCTGCTTTTCTTAGCAGGTAATATTTGGCTGAAATGAGAACTGCTGCAGATACACCTTCAGTGAAAGAAAGCCTCATACTTCAAGTCCCAGCAACAGATGAAAGCGAGTGATCCGCAATAATCCGAGAACTTGCATTCTGTAGCATTCGCTTATATCGTCATGACATTGCAAAGCACATTATGGTCAATTAATTGCACTTGAATTGTTTTAATTTTCCTATGTAGGTGAACTGCTTGACAACTAAATCAGCCTTTGGTTCTAAAGAAACCTGCTGGAAATAATTTTCTTGATGCTGTGATTACAACAGGATTAAATTGAGCCATGAATTATTTGCTGCTTCAGTAAAGCATTTCCATTTAAAACCTTCTTGCCTTTCTGATTAAGATTACAGATTTTGTGTCAAATGATAGTCCACAAAACAAAAACTATCATCTGTTGGGAACTTTAATTCTGATTTTTCAAATTAATTTCATTTTGCGGGAAACATTTGTAGGGCTCTGGGGAACCAGCAGGGGATTTGGATAACTTTCAAAAAATCAGCAGAGACACAGATATATAATGGGCCAAATTTCTGTATTGTTTCATTTCCTGGCATAATGACACATAGCCAATACCCTTTCATCCTTTTTAGTAGACACTGGATTATGATGTACCAAATATCAAAACATTCAAATTCACTAATATTGCTCAGTCTCCAATTTTAATACATGTCTTTTTAAAGGCCCAGTGCTTGTTCATTTGGACACAATTATTAAACAACTCTTTTTCAAATTAGCACTTCAGGGTGCTGGTTAGATTGTTAACTGCTTGATCCATGGATTAATTAAAGGCGTGGACTAGTATTTCAGGCTTCCATCAAACCACTCTGGGTCAATGGTATTTTGGCTCGAGCTGTAAAGACTATTTTGGTTTGATCAGTAAGCTGTCAAATTGACAATGTTACACGTATTACACAAGAATGAAACCATCAAATTAGCTGCAACTTTATATTGCGTGAATATTTTTCAACCTCTTGAGCATGTGTGAGATGAAACAGAGAAATGGGAGAAAGGTTTGAGAGTATTTTCAGTGCACTGTTTTTCTGTGGTGGGAGACTTTGTTTTATAGAACCCCTAGTGGGGAAACAGGGCCCTTGGCCCAACAAGTCCTCACTGGGCCTCATACATCCCACCCAGACTCATCTCTATAACCTACCTAATCGACACATCCCTGGACACTATGGGCAATTTAGCATGGCCAATCCACCTAACCTTCACATCTTTATACTGCGGGAGAAAACCAGAGCACCCAGAGGAAGCCCATGCAGACATGGTGAGAATGTGCAAATTCCACAGACAATCGCCCAAGGCTGGAATTGAACCTGGGTCCTTGGTGCTGTGAGGCAGCAGTGTTAAACACTGAGCCACCATGCTGCCCCAAACATGTTGTTGCATCGCCAGTAAGTCATATCTACTTTGTGCACTCTTGCAATTTTGCAAGTGTACATTGTGAGCTGTTCGTATGAGTCATGAAAATAACTTGTCAGAAGAGAGAAGTTGAGACCACAGGCAGATCAGCCACAATCCTATTGAATGATGCAGCAGGCTCAAAGGGCTGAATGGCCTGTTTCTGGTAAGTCAATCATAAACAGTCCTGACAATTCTTCATACAAAGGCAAGTTGCTCACACAGCACTAAACAAATTATAATGGTGAGGTATAGCCCTAGGTATTCCTTAACCACTATTCAATGATGTCTCATTACCTATGTACCGTATCTTTGTGCTGCCCCACTTATCCAATTCTTCCACTCATTGTCGGTGAAGTAATTGACATTGTAGGATCCACAAAATTACTGCCATCTTTGAAGCCTACCAAATACACAGTCAAGTGTTGGCAGTCCAGAGTTTCTCTTCACTGTACACTTAATTGAATGACAACTTTAAACCAATACTTACCAGTGCACAAAGGTGGCACAACTGATACTTCTTCACACATTCCTGAAATAAGTCTACAGAGGCAAGTATCCCATCACCAAGTTTCACATCTAAAGTGGATATGACTTACTGGGCAATACAACAACAAGTCTCCCACCAAAGAACATCATTCCACTGAAAACACACTCAAACCTTTCTCCCACTCCTCTGTTTCATCTCACACGTGCTTAAGAGGTTGAAAAATATTCATGCAATATAAAGTTGCAGCGAATTTGATGGTTTCATTCTCGTGTAACATGTGGAACATTGTCAATTCAATAGCTTACTAATCAAACCAAAATGGTCTTTACAGCCCAAGCCAAAAAGCAATTGACCCAGAGTGGTTTGATGGAAGCCTGAAATACTAGTCCATACCTTTAATTAATCCATAGATCAAGTAGATAACAATCTAACCAGCACCCTGAAGTGCTATTTTGAAAAAGCGTTGTATAACAACAGGTGGTGTCCAGATGAACAAGCACTGGACATTTAAAAAAAAACACCTATTAAATTTGGTGACTGAACAATGTTAGTGAATTAGATGTATTGTTATACTTGGTACATCATAACCCAGTCGTTACAAAATAAGTTAAATTATTTATATGTGGAGAGGCCCTGACAGTGATCCAGCTTCCTCAGAGGCAGCTCTGAGTGAGCAGGGCCTCTGACACTCCCTATACTAATCTGTCAGCCAGGGCTCCCTGATTGGAACTGATTAACAGCCTCTGCCCAGGCACTCATACTCAATTTGGTCCACCTGGCTGATCCCACTACAATCACTACAATTCCCTCTCTAATGGCATTGTGAATTTGCTTGCAGCATTTGGGCAGCAGTGATTGAAGAAGGTAGCTCACCACCATCTTCATCAAGGGCAAATAGGGACTGGCAATAAATGCTGGCCAGGTAGTGATGCAAATATCCCATGGCAAATAAAAATATTGTGTGTGCATAGTTGCATATTGATCACTGTTTAAGAAACAAGCCACATTGCTTACCCCATCCTCAGCCACATGGATCCTGTCTAAATCAGTGCTAATCTTTGCCCAGAGCCCAGTGTGGCCCAGCATCTTAACATTATTCAAGATGAAGCAATCACAGGCAGAAGTCCTTCAAATAGTTCCTACCTTTCACTTTTATTCATCAAAAGCAATAGCTTAAAAAAAAACCAAAACAAACAGAAGCTGTGTTTGCCACTTGGAACAGAACAGACTGGCCTGTCAATTGCTTGAGATACACGAGAAGTGGTGGACGTCCCAAGGAGAAGGAATGTGGGATCTGAAGGTGATGGTCAAGACTCCATCGGCTTGAGAAGTCCCCACCTGAGTAAATGGGGTCTATGTAAATACATCATTAAAAGTAGCAAACCATGGTAGAAAATGATTGAAATTGGAGACAGAATCTTGGGTTTTATAAAGTTATTTGGCTTCTAGATATATGGCAGTATGAACAAGATCAACTGGTTACTTCCCTATCTTTGAGTTTGACACTGGCTCTTCCCTGAGAATAAAATGAATGAGATTGCTCATTCATAGGATACTTCAAAACATAGTTTTGTTGACTTATTTGTGGCAGGATAATTATAATTTAGCCAAAGAAACCGAATAAGGCAAATAAAGAAGCAAGTCCATCTTTACTGTTTTTACTGAAAATTAGACCACTAATTTCAACTTTTGGTGTATTGGATCTTTTGCCTCTCTAGTAGGTTATCTCAGAGTAATAACCAAGCTAGGTTAGAAACCACTGTTCATAACCTTGTTGTCAACAACCAATTTACTCAAATCATACAAAGTTTCTTGTGGGCAAAAAGAGTAAAATTTCTCCAAAGTTTCTGAATTCTGTAAGGAAAGTTTGGACCTCCTAGGACTATGCTTCTTGCTGTGTAAGGCTATCAGGACCTTGGAGCAACTTTGTGATGATGTAACAGAGCTGCACATCACTGAGTATAAATAGCACAGTGTGGGCAGTGTTAGAATATTGTGCTCTTTGAAAGAAGTCTGTAACAAACTAGAATTTTAAAGAGTCTTGATAGCAATAGACAAAAAATGACTTGTTACTGTATATGGCAGTATTTAGTATTCATGTATAGTAAGTAGCATTACTATGAAGTCTCAGCCTGAAGACAGTTCTTGATTTTGACTGCTCCTCGACTCATCTGTCCTTTACGTAAACTCATAGTGTGGCATTGATTAAAGACTTCTGTCACCATCCCTAAATCACAATTATCTCCAGCAACACTTCCCTCTCACCATAGCTGATACATCCACTTACTTAGTCCCTGTTATTTAAAGTAATATTTCCAAAGGAGTCAATGGTCACATTATATTGAGCTCCATCCAATTAGATGACATTGTCTCATCTTTAGCGAGAATCGGTTGAATTCTGCATAAGGACCTGAATGGTGAAGATGTACTCTGTACAGGTCTAAGAGTTCTTATTAATAATCAGAGATAATGGGAACTCCAGATGCTGGAGAATCCGAGATAACAAAGTGTGGAGCTGGATGAACACAGCAGGCCAAGCAGCATTGTAGGAGCACAAAAGCTGACGTCTCGGGCTTAGATCCTTCCTATTAATAATGTCTACATTGTAAACATATCTGTTTAAGAATACAGAACATAGAACAGTACAGCACAGTACAGGCCCTTTGGCCTACGATGTTGTGCCGACCTATTATCCTACCAAGATCAATCTACCCTGCGCCCCCCACATGTTACTAGCCTCCATGTGCCTATCCAAGAGTCACTTAAAAGTCTCTAAAGTATCTAACTTCATTACCATTGCCGGCAGCACATTCCACACGCCCACCACTCTCTGTGTGAAGAACCTACCTCTGGCATCTCCCTTACACTGTCCTCCAATCACCTTAAAATTATGCCCCCTCATAATAGTCATTTCCGCCTTGGGAAAAAGTATCTGGCTATCCACTCTATCTATGCCTCTCATCATCCTGTACACCTCTATCAAATCACCTCCCATCATTCTTTGCTCCAATGAAAAAAGCCCTAGCTTCCTCAACCTTTCCTTATAAGACCTGCCGTCCAATTCAGGCAGCATCCTGGTAAATGTGCTGTGCACCCTCTCTTGCACTTTGTATGATTTGAGTAAGCTTCCCGATCTTTCTGATAATGAGGTGACAAGAACTGAACACAATATTCCAAGTGTGGTCTCACCAGAATTTTATAGAGCTGCAGCATAATCTTGCAGCTCTGAAACTCAATTCCCCATGATTTCTATCATGCCAAAAAACTATCTGGTTATTAACGACAAGCACCTTTTCTGTTTAGACTCACCAGTGGTCTACCCCCTGCCACGATTAATTAAACAGACCCTAGATCAACATATGGAAAGGAGGGTTGGTGGCAGAGAACAGCCCAAATCCACACACAGGCAGAAGTATGAAGAGTCTGATGTGGTCAGCAGTGGTGTCAATTCCATTCAGCTGACATGGTAGTAGCAGTGGGCAATCATAATCTATTGATTCTGAAGAAAGAAGAAAATGCTTTTTAAGAAAAATGAATTTGTCACTCAAAGAAGTTTTAAGAAGACACAGATTGTCAGTCAGCAGCAGAAATTGGAAAACCAACAGCTGCTGTGGCAACTAAAACAAGATGAATTTAATATTCCAGGGAAACCTTCACTGAGAAGTGGAAGAGAGGCAGACGGACAACGGTGTGGGATAGGGAAAGAAAAGAAGACATTTGTACTGAGAAGATTTGTGAAGATGGGCCTGAAGGGATTGATGAAAGATCCAGGAGTAAGGTTAGATCTCCCTTATGATAGGGAGGAAAACTTTTATCAAAATTTTTCAAAGATCAGAAAGGGAGGGCAATGAAGTGATAAAGAGACTTCTCACCTCTCAAAAATGGGGAAGCGATAGCCTAATGATGTTGCTAGACCCAAGCTTCTAGGGGGGACCTGGATTCAAATCCTGTAATGGCAGATGGTGGAACTTGAATTCAATAAAAATCTGGAATTAAGAGTCTAATGAAGACTGTTGATTATTGTAAAAACTTATCTGGTTCACTAATGCCTCTGAAGAATGAAATTGTCTACTTTCCATGGCATGGTCTGCATGTGACTCCAGACACGCAGCAATGTGGTTGAGTCTCAACTGGCTTGTGGGCAATAAGAGATGGGCTTGCCTAATCAGTGATATCCTCATCTCATATATGGCTTAATAAATTTTCCACCATCACAGGTAGGCTCCATCAGGTCGGCTAGAAGGGAAGGGGCAAGAAAAGTAATTTGTAATAGGGGAATGATTTGGTCGTGATTAGTAAGTTTGCAGATGACACTAAAATAGGTGGAGTAGTGGACAGTGAAGAATATTAACTCAGAGAACAACAGGACCTTGATCACAAGGGTCAACGGGCCGAGGAGTGGCAGATGATGTTTAGTTTAGATAAATATGAGGTGTCCAGGGCAGGACATATAAAGTTAATGGTACGGCGCTGGGGGAGTTGCTGAAAAAAGGAACAGGGGTGCAGGTACATAGTTCTTTGAAAGTGGACTTGCAAGAAGACAGGGCGGTGTAGAAGGCATAGGTAAGCTTGCCTTCATTGGTGAGAATGCTGAGTACAGAAGTTGTGATGTCATGTTGCATTTGTACATGACATTGATGAGGCCACTTTTGGAATACTGCATCCAATTCTGGTCATCCTTCTACAGGAAAGATGTTATGAAACCTGAGAGGGTGCAAAAGAAGATTTACAAGGACATTGACTGGACTTGAACTTTCGGGAGAGTCTGAATAGGCTAGGACATTTTAACCTAGAGCATCAGAGACTGAGAGGTGACCTTATAAAAGTTTAAAAAATCATGAGGACATGGATAGGATGAATAATTAAGGTCTTTTTCCTAGGGTGGGGGAGTCCAAACCTAGAGGCAAGGGTTTAAGGTGAGAAGGGTAAGATTTAAAAAAGACTTAAAGGGTTACTTTCATGCAGAGAGTGCTGTGTATATGGAACGAGCTACTGGAGGAAGTGGTGAAAGCGAATACAATTGCAACATTTAAAAGGCATCTGATGGATATGCGAATAGGAGAAATCAGATGGATATAGGCCAAGTGCTGGCAAATGGAACTAAGTCAGATTGGGATATCAGGTCGGTGCGGATGAGTTGGACTAATAGGTCCTTTTCTATGACTGCCTCAGAAGGTGGGCTCAGAATTTATTTAAGTCAGGAAAGTATAGAAACTTGAGCAATGAATACAGCAGAAGAAGAAAAGTCAGAATAAGCTTAAGATTTAAAAGGACTGAGACTCAAGTCTTTAAAACATGGTTTTGGCAGGCAGATTTATTAAGTCTGCAGTCAGTGAAAGTATTTAAAACCGGGTTCAATGTGGTCTTCACCAGTTTCAAAATCTCCCCTTCCCCTACTGCATCCCTCAACCAGCCCAGTTCGTCCCCTCCCCCCACTGCACCACACAACCAGCCCAGCTCTTCCCCCCCACCCACTGCATCCCAAAACCAGTCCAACCTGTCTCTGCCTCCCTAACCGGTTCTTCCTCTCACCCATCCCTTCCTCCCACCCCAAGCCGCACCCCCCGCTACCTACTAACCTCATCCCACCTCCTTGACCTGTCCGTCTTCCCTGGACTGACCTATCCCCTCCCTACCTCCCCACCTACACTCTCTCCACCTATCTTCTTTACTCTCCATCTTCGGTCCGCCTCCCCCTCTCTCCCTATTTATTCCAGTTCCCTCCCCCCATCCCCCTCTCTGATGAAGGGTCTAGGCCCGAAACGTCAGCTTTTGTGCTCCTGAGATGCTGCTTGGCCTGCTGTGTTCGTCCAGCCTCACATTTTATTATCTGCAGAAGAAAGTGCATTGTTTTTGGACTGTTAAGGCAGGAAAGCTCCACCTTTTCTGGAGAAGGTGGAAAACACAAAATATGATGGAGAATCACTATTTTGATTATGAACGATGTTAGAAAAAACTGCAAGTTGTACAGAGATACTGTTTGGCTTACTGTATTGTTGTGAAACTGAACTTAAGAGCTCAGAGGCATTAAATTACTACAGGCCAGCATTAAACAGAGTTTAAAGCTTTATTAAAGAAATTAATACAGTATTATTACAGTACAGAATTTAAAAAGACTGGCAGACAAATGAATTACTGGAACATTGCTGTGATGTAGAGTCTTGCAAACTTGCCAGCAACAGACTTTAAAAAGCATTGATGAATGTTAGTATACAAGCTTAAAGAACAGCAGATTATAAGCAGCATTGGAATGCTCCAGATTTCGACTATTTTCTAATATAATAATTAAAAATCAAATTGAGAAGAAAGAGAAGAAAGAATATTTCCTTGCAGGATTACAAATATAAACATTGCCTGTTGATATTGTGCAATAAATTATCTCGTCATATTAGACCAGCACTTCTTCTGTTTAGATTCACTAGAGGTCTATCCTCAACCTTTGATAAGTAGATAGGCTGGAGACTCAGTATAGAGAAGGGAGGATTTGTGGTAGTGAGCTACCTAAATCAGAGAACCACATGTTGTTGCTGGTAGTATCTGAATTAGTCTCCCTCCATTTACTTCATTCATCTGGATGACAGATATCGGGCCTAGAAGTTGAAATAGTTGAAGGCGTGTGCATTATTTTTGAGAAAATTTCCCCGTTAGTCTAAAATTTGGCATATGGCCTTGAAATGAGTGGAAGATGCAAATTAATACAAATATCACCAGGTGTGAACAAAATGGATTAACTGAACATTTCTTGTTCTATCCAATGTTATGCCCTGACATGAAGATAAGGAGTGTTGCATAAGGACAGCATGCATTTATTTGAATTGAGTAAAATCTAGTTGCTGACTTCATGAATGGGAGTGAGCACATTTCACATTTCAACATAATTCAGAATCAATGTGATAAAGAGTTAAGCTTGTCATTAAAATGTATTAAAATACTTAAGCTGCAAATCGTGTAACAATCAGCATTTGGCTGAGTGAAGCATTTTAATTGCTAACGTTAAAGGGATGGTTTACTTGGGCATGACTCATGTGTGCCAGAATTACTAACATTGCAAATCTACGTTTAATAATCAGCATTGTCTAAAAAGCAGGAAATTGCTCTATTTTCAACAGATATTTTCGATTGACTTACGTAGGTTTTCCCTTTGATTAGAAGATGGCCTGGCTAGCAAGTGATTTTGTTGAATTCGTTGAAAATGAGAAGGAAGTTGAGACAATCTTTTCACAAACAGTGCCAAATTTGGAAACGTCTTGAAGGTAAAATTTGCTTCCTTTGTATCTGGGTTCTGATGCTACAAGGACCTCTTTAGCTCCAAAATGGCATGTCCAGCATACAGGCACATTCTTATGGAGAAAGTCGTCCCTGATACTTTTTTAAAGGCGAGACTACTTTTGGAATACTGCATTCACTTCTGGTCTGCCTGCTACAGGAAAGATGTTGTTAATCTTGAATGGGTTTAGAAATGATTTACAAGGCTGTTGCTAGGATTGGAGGATTTGAGCTGTGGGGATTGGTTGAATGGGTGGGGATTACTTACCCTGGAACATCGGACGCTGAGGAGTGACCTTATCACGTTTATAAAATCTTCAGGGGCATGGATAGGATGAATAGCCAATAGGATAGGGGAGACAAAAACTAGAAGGCATAGGTTTTGAAGTGAGAGGGGAAAGATATATAAGGGACACAGAGGGTGGTGTATGTATAGAGCGAGCTGCCAGAGGAAGTAGTGGAGCCTGGTACAATTACAACAATTAAAAGGCATGAATAAGGTGGGTTTCGAGCTATATGGGCCAAATGGTGACAAATGGGTCTCAATCTTTTTTGGATATCTGGTCAGCTCAGTTGAGTTGGACTGAAAGGTCTGTTTCCAACTTGTACAGTTCTATGATTCTAGTGAGGGTGTTGTCTTCAGCCCAGGGGTCATTGCTTCAAGTATGCAAAACAGTCAGATTGTGACAAAGCAATCTGAAATTCTATTATTATGGAGAGAAGCTTTCTGGTCTCCTGATGCAAACAATTGCCCTTGACTGAGTTGCAAAGTGGCAAGTTCCAAGGTGCAGGATTACATGCTGAGGCAAGCACAGAAGACGCACAATGGGGAAAGGCCATTGCCTATAGCTTTCAGCCATAATATGCCAAGGTGTGGCATATTTAATCAATAAGATGAAAGAAAAATGTTTTGTAGTGAATTTTTGCAATTTTTCTGAGTAAGGTATATTGTAAGGAACAGAAGATATTTTGGAGTTCAATCCTCCAGATAGTATTGTTGGTTAAAAATGCATAGTAGAAAGGCTACGTCTCTTTCATCTCCCGTTTCCACCCAATTTAAAAGGATCCTCAACTACTTAGATTAGTTGATGATTTATCTCCACTAGCTAATATTGATAGCTGCAGAAATGTCTGATGATCTGGCTCAAATTGTTGAATTAATGAAACCTGCTCCTAGTTTGCATGTTTGCATTTCGGAGTTGTTGAAATCTACATGTCATAGCGTGACATTGGCTGATAGATTTGATGTCAAAGGTCTGGATCTTACATTTTTTGGCAGTTGAGGGGGATGGAATAGAAAGTGATTGACCTGCTTGATTCTGCCTGTGTCATTTCAGATCATTGAGTCAAGCAATGAATGGCCAAATAGATTCTGCTGGTTGGCATGGTGGCCAGTTGGCCACTCCCATTCAGGAGTTTCCACGTTGTGCTGTCATATGGCGGTGAAGTTAGGTTGCAAACAGAAATTTGGTCAATTGAATAGAAAGTTTCCAAATATTTTTGCTGTTTTTTCTGAATGTTTTTTCTTTTGCTGCTATGATCGCTATCAGCCCCTTGAAACAAGGATGACATCTCCCAGATTTCATGATCTGTGTGCCTCAGGTGGCTCAACAGGAATTATAGGGTAGACGATGCAGGAAGTGCCCTGAGGAGGTAGAAGGAAGTTGTATGGATCTCATGCCAGCATTCCGCTCCCTGCCCTTCTACTTTCATCACTTCTCCACAGCAGGGTTTGTGTGTGGTTAGTTTCTGACTTGTTGTGGGTTTTTTGATGAGGCATTGTTGCACGGTCCCATTGCTGGCATCTTCCTCCCATGCACCAATTAGATGCCTTTCCTGTGAGGCTTTTGGAGTACCCCAGTAACATTTCCTCTCATCGTTTTTCAGATTGAGTGCCATCCCTAAACTATGGAATGGAAGCTGATTACTTGGTATGCAGTTACAATGTCCAGATCAGAGGGCTGATTTTGTACGATCATGGTTACAATATTGAAAATTGGCTTCCGTGAGGATGCCGGTGTTTGGGCATTTATTTTTCCAGCTGACTTTGAGTGCCATGCTGAGGGTCCACTGGTGAAATTCTCTACTGCCTGGAGGTGCCTTATCCAAATCCTAATGCTGTACAAAATGCAACCACAGCATTGTAGACCAAGGCCTTTGTCTTCTTTTACAAGTTGTAAATGTCTGCACTGGCACAGTTCACTCTGCACTGGATTTGGTCTTCAATGGTGCCCTTTGGAAGAAGTTCACAGCTGAGGTATAGGAAGTGTCCAATGATTTTTAAAGTCAATGGCAATTGTTTGAGTCGTAGCTGCTTGTCCACAGCACGCCTGCTGGAAAGTTCTTGTTTTGAAGATGTTGAGGAAGAGACCAACCCTTTTGTATGTGGAGTCAAATAGGTGAGGAAGTTTCATGCTTCTCCCACATCCTCATTTAAAAAAAAAGCACAAAATATTTCTCATAGATAGAGAAATAATAGATAAACAAATTTCATGGAAAAAGTAGAAATTAGTAACAAATGGTCAATAAAACTGAAACATAAATGCTCTTCCAAAAGGCCAGATGGAATCCCAGTACTTTGCGTCATAATAGTAGCAGCAGAGGGAGCTGTGGCGAATCATTTCTGCAACTCACTGCCATTGTTAGCTACAGTGCCTGAAAACTGGAAAATAGCTAAAGGTTTTTGTTTGAAACTGTACTGGGAAATCGTTGGTCTTTTTTAAAAATCAAATTAATTCTTCTCTTGCCTACTCAGATATGTTAAATCACTTAAAGTAATATGCTTACTGTACTGAGGGCAGTTCCCAGGATTGAAAGAGTTTTGAGGCAAAATGTAGTTGAAATTTAGTTCTGAGATGTTTTCTAGTGCCATTCTTGTGAGTTAGTTTTCTGCCCACCCATTGATAGAAGAGGCCATGGTCATTTAACCACTGTGTATGTTGTTAGGTTTGTTGGTTTTAATTCATTCAGAGGATGTGGGCATCACTGACTGAGTCAACATTTATTGCCTATACGCATTTGCCCTTGAAAAGGTCATGGTCAGCTTCCTTCTTCTCCAGCTACACTCCATTTGCCATATATAGAACTATCATGCTGTTAGGGGGGGAATTCCAGGATTTTGACCCAATGACATTGAAAGAATGGCGATCTATGTCCAAGTCAGGATGTTGAATGGGTTGGAAGAGAACATTCAGGTGGTGATGTTCCAATGTACCTGCTGCCCTTGTCCTTCCAACTGGAAATGTTCAGGGATTTGGAAAGTGCTGTCTAAGGAGCCTTGGTGATTTTCTGAGGTGCATCTTGTAGCATCTGCTGCTAGCTGAGCGTTAGTTTTAGAGTGAATGGATGTTTATGGAAGTGGTGCCAATCAAACCGACAGCCTGACAAATAAGTGGAGATTTGAAAGATGATTCGGGGAGGGAGTGGGGCAGCTGAGACTTTACTCAGCCTGGGTTTTATGGGGAATCACACCTTTGCAACCGTACCTCCCTGATATATTCAAGGTCACTGTCTATTCTGTTATTTTCTTTTGAAAAGAAGTCAAACTCTCAACAGCATCCTGTTTGGTCAGCAACACAAAACAGCCCGTCTGCTTTATTTTCTCATCTCAAACAACAGTTTTTCCTTTTTGTGAGATGACATGTAAAGTTTTTAAACTGTTACTCCAATCTCAATGAGCTTCTGCTTGTGTTTATCCTTCCATTGCAATGAGATCACATGGGCATTTCTCCAAACTGAGGTACCTATCATGCATCATCATTCTCCTTCCCAGAATGCACTGTTTCACCTTAAGTTAAAGGGGACTTTTAAAAACTTAACTGTCCTGTAAACCTCAATGTCCATGTCAAAAGAGGTAGGTGATATTTACCGACTGTGGTTAAGTTGGTAGTACTGTTGTTTCAAAATCCTGAGTTTCTGAGTTGAAGTCACACTCCAGATACTGAGTGTAACATTCTATGCTGGCACTCTGATACAGTACTCAAGGAGTGGTGGAGGTGGTGTCTTATGGATGAGATTGTATTACAAGGCTCCGATTATCATTGTGAGTGTTTGTAACTGAATGTAAATGTAAATGGGTGGCACGGTGGCTCAGTGGTTAGCACTGCAGCCTCACAGCGCCTGGGATCCAGGTTCGATTCCAGCCTCGTGCGACTGTCTGTGTTGAGTTTGTAAATTCTCCCCGTGTCTGGGTGGGTTTCCTCCAGGTGCTCCGGTTTCCTCCCACAGACCAAAGATGTGCAGGTTAGGTGGATCGGCCATGCTAAATTGCCCGTAGTGTTCAGGGGTGTGTGGGGTATAGGGAAATGGGTCTGGGTGGGATTCTTCAAGAGGCAGTGTGGACTTGTTGGGCCGAAGAGCCTGTTCCCACACTGTAGGGAATCTAATCTAATCTAAATGTCTAATATTTATTGATTCATTAACGCAAAAAGACACTTTGGTTATTACCATGTTGCTTTTTGTGGAGTTTGTTATTTTCAAATGGGCTACTCGCATTTTCGCATTAAAGGGTGACTATGCTTCAACAGTATTTCGTATGCTACACATGTTTGAAGTTTTCAAATAGAGAAATACTATATGAATGCAGGGCTTTTTTCAACTGATGCAGAATGTCTGTGGTACTAAATACCTTTTTTCTACAAGTTTGAAGTTTCATTTCCTCAGAGGAAAACCACAAGAGACTTGAAAAACAAGGTAGAATTTGAATTGTTTTTACCTTGTACCTTTTAGCACCCTCTCCTAATACCATTGGATTTTCTTAACCTTTAATTCAGATAGAATCTTTGTATGTCCTGCTTGATGTTCATGGTTGGCCCCAGTGAGGATTCTTCAATCTTAATAGTTGAAGAGTCTCATTGCTTCTGCGCACAAATGCCATAAATTCTCTACGGAAAACATTGCGATGGATCAGGCAAACAGTGACATGAGGCCTATGCTCTAAAGTTGTACAAAGCTTTGCAGGCAGGTGATGTCAAAGGGAATGGTGAAAGCTGTTCCTTCAACAGTGACTAGAAAATCTGGGTGTATAAATTCACACAGCAAGTTTAGGAAGGCTTTTCTTTACACCTTTATTTAAAACACAGACGGTAGTTTGCAACGAAGTTGCTTCAATTCCAATAATCTACTTCAGAATTTTTCAGAGACAAGGCAAAATACGAAGGATGTAAATCATAAAAATGCAGATTACGGATAAAAATCCCATGTCATTGAATAGTGCATGTATGTCCAAAATTGGAATATAAGATGTTGTTCCCCATTGCTGTATTTACACATTTATTGCTGATAATGGAAATCCTCCTGGTGTTACAGTTATATAAAACTAAAATATTTGTTGCAATTTTGAATTCTATTTTCGTTTTCCTTGCATATATGCGAGTTTAAGGCTCTGCTTCTGCTGTTTCAATCTGTCAAGAGTCGCCAGCATTTAAAAATTACTCTGTCATTTTAGTTTTCTTTTAAAGAAGGAAATTATGGTGAAAGTGCAGAAGAGGGAAGCAAGAGAGATACTGAAAAGAAGTGGAACAGTGAGAAATTGTGACTAAAGACAGACTGCAAACTGAGTGAACTCTGATAAGAACCTGGGAAGGAGATTCAAATTGGGTGTGACCTGACATGAAAATGTGAACTCAATTGCGAGGCATTGCTGTCTCAACCTGTAATAAATGCTAAGGAGGGGAAATTCAGTTTAACGTATAAAAATTTCAAACAGTTCACCTGCTTAACAGATGAAATCACAGAAACATAGCAAAGTGCTGGAGAGGAGAGGTTTGGACATGCCCAGAATCCCACCACAATATCCAAAGAACCAGTGGAAATTACTCATTACCAGATGCCGTTGTGAAACAATTCATTTTGCAGATCAGTGTAAGTTCTGGAATTACATTGTGGCTTCCAAACTTCTTTCTTTGTGTTAAATTCTGTGTCTTTTAAGAAAACACTTTATAATATATGGAGAAACCTTATGAAGTAGGAGAACTGTGAGGAATTATCTGGTACAAACTGTAAGGAAGCTGAAATAAAACCCTAGATCTGAAAGGCTATGTCTGAAATAGGTAATAATTTTCTCCCAGTGTTAATTCAGCACGCTGAATTTTTTTAGTGACCGAACATTTACAACCAGTCTCCTTCATAATTTCACAACGCTCACCCATTAGCACAATAATTGTTTTTACAAATGTTGTTGGAATCAAATAGAATTTTAAAAAATATTCCTGTGAATGCACTTTCTGAGGGCTCTAATGACGATCACTGCCTGGAGGAATTGCACTGCGATAATAATGAGGGTGAGGTACAACGTACTGATTTAGGAATAGCCCTGAAATTAATTTTACAAGCAGCCTTATCACACAGATAGCCAACCAGTGGATTAAGCCAGCTTTTACAAAAATGCATAAGCAGCATTCAGTATTGAATCGCCACAGCGTGGAAGCAGGCCATTGGCCCATCAAGTCCACACCAACCCTCCGGAGAGCATCCCACCCAGACCCACCCTCTATACCATCCCCATGTTTTCTACCCTACACACTATGGGCAATTTAGCATGGCCAATCCACATAACCTGCACAGCTTTGGACTGTGGGAGGAAACCAGAGCACCCAGAGGAAACCCACACAGACACAGGGGGAATGTGCAAACTCCACACAGACAAGGGCAGAATCAAACGCTGGTTGCTGGTGCTGTGAGGCAGTAATGCTAGCCACTGAGCCACTCTGCCCTTTTCATGAATTTAATGACTAGCAACTGAATACCATTTTAGGAAGAATCCAGCAAATTTGGCACTCCTCCCAGGTCAGGCATATCAAAATAAAAACCAAAAGAACTGCAGATGCTGTAAATCAGGAACAAGAGCAGAAGTTGCTGGAAAAGTTCAGCAGGCCTGGCAGCATCTGTGAAGAAAAATCTGAATTAACATTTCGGGTCCGATGACCCTCAGGACTTTGTTCCTGGTATATTAATATGTTTTGTTAGACTTGTCTAATGTGCCATGGTTGGTTCTGGTTACATGCAGATGACGATTCAAATTCAGCACATTCAGGGCTGGTTAAAATCATTTAGAGTTAATGCTACAGCATACAGCAGACCAAAAAATAAAATCCCAACAGTATACCTTCCAGCTGCTGCCTGTTAAATCCCACGTATAATTAGAACTCTGCTGCTTCCTGTCATAAATGAGTCAATTTACCAAAACATGTAGCAAGACCTTTCTAGCAAACAAAAAAAAATGTAATGCCTCCTTTACATGGCTGCATTGACAAAACATGCAATTCTTATTTTGAGAAAAGAAAAGCTGTTTGCCTTTTATTTGTGGTGGATTTAATGGTGAGCATGTTCTCCTGGATTGCTATATATAATTACGGATTAAAAAGTGAGAGACGCAGGCCTCATGCCACGTTCACTTGTTCTTATGTTTTATAGTTGTAGTAATTTATTGTTATGTGTATTTATGAAAATACAGTAAAAGTGTATAAGTCACCATAATTAATCTGGTGCCATTTTAATCACATACATTATAAAAAAGAAATAATGCATGCAAAGCTAAGACACATTTAATTTTTTGTTCTGACACACGGCTTCTTGATTTAATAAGTGGTTACGGCTCACACCTTGCTCCACAGCCGCCAAAGCTGTCCCTGAGGCCAGTGAGGAGGAAACATGCTGATACAGCCCCCTCACCATCGCTGACTGGAACCAGAAGTTCCCCTTTGCCAAAGCTGCAACATCAACTCTGATATTCCGGCCGCTGCCATTGCCAGAGGACTGTCTCAAATCTCAAGGACCGGGGCCCATTCTCAACTTCCCAACAATGATGAACCATCCAAATGAACTCCCAAGGATCGAGGGATGATTCACCTCACTGCCAAAACACCAAAGGAAAAGAACCAACCCCAATCCATCCACACTGGAACAGTTGCTCAAGTCATGACTGCCATTGCTACGAGGAATGGACTTGATCCACCGCTCAACAGCTCTCCACAATGTTTCTCCACCGCCGTGGCCACAGAAAGACAGGAAAATGAATTTGATTCAAAAGTTAAATGAAGAAAACTAAAATAAATGAAAAAAGATGCAGCCATTCATGCGAGAGGGAACTGATGGGCCAAGAGCCCTAACACGTGCTACCCTGCTGCCTCCACCATCTTGCTTTCAAACTAGTAGTGATGAGAAGTTTGGAACAAATACATTAGACAGTGATGGCCTTAATCTTCTCGTGAGACCATTATGAATGGAAATACAGAGAATGCAAATTGAGTGAAAACGTTTACAATGTTGTCCAATAAAAGAAAATGCACAAAGTCATTGATCTCCAACTGTAATTCTCTGAAAACCAAAAATCAAATGGAAGTATAGTGACAGGGTGCTGGAATTTCTTTTAAAATATTTACAATTATGGTACATTTCAACACAATTCTCTTTATAGACACCTTTTGAGCTTTTTAATTCTTACAAGGGTTGTTGGTGTTGATGGCGATGTTGTAAGACCCTAATTGACCTTTAATTGCTTCAGAGACAGTAGGAACTGCAGATGCTGGAGAGTCTGAGATAACAAGGTGTAGACCTAGATAAACACAGCAGGCCAAGCAACATCATCGCACTTAAGGCCATTTCTTTTGGTTTGGAGTCACATAGAGGCCAGACAGGGATGGCAGATTTCTTTTTCAAAGGAAAATTTGTGAACAAGATGGTTATTCATTATAGTTTTGTTAGAAATACTTTTTTAAATTACAACTTTATAAATTGAATTCAAATTTCACCAGTTGTCATTGTGGGAATCGAATCTATGTCCTCTGGGCATTAAAATAAAACAAAAAAATTGCGAATGCTGAAGAAAAGTCATTCTTTCACAGATGGGGGCATCACTGGCTAGCCAGCATTTGTCACCTGTCCTTAATTGTCCAGAGGGCATTTAAAAGTTGACCACATTGCTGTAGGTCTGGAGTCACATGTAGGCCCAATCAGGTAAGGATGGCAGTTTCCTTCCCTAAAGGACATTAGTGAGCCAGATGGGTTTTTCCAACAATCAGCAATGGATTCATGGTCATCATTGGACTCTTAATTCCAGATATTTATTGAATTCAAATGCCATCATCTGCTGTAGTAGGATTTGAACCCAGGTCCCTAGAACATTATCTGGGTCCCTGAAATACCACTTCGCCTCTCCAAAAGTCATTGGATTCAAAACATTAACTGTGCTTTCTCTCCACAGATGCTGCCAGACCTGCTGAGTTTCTAAAGCAATTTTGTTTTTGTCCCTTGAACATTAGCCTGGGTTCTAGACTACCATCCAGTGATATTACCACTACACCGTCGCCTTCACTTCCAAATAAATAATACGGTATATTCTGCCCATTTTTGTCTAATTGCTAGTAACTCATGTATTACATCAGTAGGCCATCTGATTTTGCTCATCAAAGGAATGTAATGCTGGAGGAACTTTCAATTATTAACACTTTGTTTGCATTAAACAAACCACAGCTAATTTTTGCTTTAAGTCCATAACATTATTGTGTAATTTGATTGGGACTGACTGAATCTAATGCGACACGTGTAGAAATAACACAGTGGAACCAGGATAAAAGAGAGTTTGATCCTCGCATACCCAATGTGTGGGCAAAAACTGACGTGTGTGGGCACGGGTTTCTCAGTGCTATCACTTACATTGAACATTCCCAGTACCCAGAAAGTGTCCAGGATTCTCATTTGAGATAAATCAGATGTCTCGCATGTGGTAAGCAGAGAGTACCTCAGATATGTTAGCAAATTTGGTAAAACCTGAAATGTGCATGCCAGCTGCAATGTATCCCGGGTCAACAACACTCCAATTAAGAGGCTTTAGGATGCTGGGCAGCAAATAAAGTTTAGTGTTATCCTTGCTTTTATTATAGAGCCAGGAGAAGGGCATCTTTGTATTAAAACAAACAAGTAATGCTATAAATAACTACTAAGATGCTCTCACACACCCCTTCCACTCTGATTACAATTTCTGCCACATGCCATTTATTATCTTCCTGCCAGCACTTACCTCTGAGATAACAAAGTGTAGAGCTGGATGAACACAGCAGGCCAAGCAGCATCACAGGGATGGTGCTTGGCCTGCTGTGTTCATCCAGCTCTACACCTTGTTATCTCAGATTCTCCAGCATCTGCAGTTCCTACTATCTCTGAAGCACTTACCTCTGGGCTGATTTCACATTGGAGTTGGTCATACTTTCGAGTGCTGCAGCAGCAAAGAATCTTGGGATGCCTGAGGCCATCTATTCTGGTCCTTCTACTTACATCAGTCATTCCAAGCAAATTTTTTTAATGTTTTCCTGCCAGGGTAGTATGAATCACAAAACGTTAACTATTTGGAAAGCAAATGGCATTTTGGCAATTATTAGAAAAAGAGTGTAAAAGTAAAGCAGTCTGACCTTGGTGAGGCCAGGTCTGGATTACTGCGTAAGGATTTTTCAAAAGGCACAGAGGAAGATGGATTATGAGGAAAGACCAGCAGCTAACATTTAGGGAAATTCCAAAGTCTTCCATAAACCATATTAGCAGTAAAAAGGGTGATAAAAAGAAGGGTAGGGTTGATTAAAGATCAAAGGGGAGATTTACATGCGGAAGCACAAGGCAAGGCCGAGCTGTTAAATGAATAATTTACATCTGTGTTTATCTGTGATGCGGTCATATTATAGTGACAGAGGAGGAAAGAAGCTGATAAGAAAGATGTGTTGGATGGACTGTTGGTACTTAAATTTGATAAGACATTGGGATCATATGAGGTGCATTCAAGGACATTGTAGGAAGTAAAAGTGCAAGTTGAGGATCAATGGTCGGCACAACATTGTGGGCTGAAGGGCCTGTTCTGTGCTGTACTGTTCTATGTTCTATGTTCTATGTTCTTGTGGGAGTACTGGCAACAATCTTTTAGTTTTCCCTAGATTCAGGGGAAATATCAGAGGATTGGAGATCTGCAAATGTTATGACCCAGCTTAGAAAAAATGTGGTAGCAAAAGGAAGCCCAGAAATGACAGACCAATCAGTTTGACCTCAATGGTGGGGAAACATCTTGAAGCAATTACTCAGGAGCAAGCAAGTCAAGGAGAATGGAGTTGAGGCCACAATCCGATTCTTTGGAATGACAGAACAGACTTGAGGGACTGTGGATGTAAGTGCCAATCAAGTGGGCTCCTTTGCCCTGGGTGGTGTCAAGCTTCTTAAGTATTGTTGGGGCTGCACTCATCCAGACACATGGGGAGCATTCCATCACAGTCCGGACTTGTGTCTTGTAGGTTGTGGACAGGCTTTGGGGAGTCAGGAGGCGTGTTACTCACCACAGTATTCCTAGTCTCTGACCTGTTGTTGTAGCTATGTTTATGTGGTGAGTCCAGTTGAGATTCTGGTCAATGGTATCCCCAAAATGTTGACAGTGGTGGATTTAGTGATGGTAACACCATCAAATGTTAATGGACTATGATTAGACTGTCTCCTAATTATGATTGTTAAAATCAGCCTTATCTTTTGCACTGATGTGCTGCGTTCTTCCATCATTGGGGATATTTGTGGAGCCTCCTCCCCCAATGAGTTGCTTAATTGTGGTAATCAGCAGGAAGCTTCCTTGCCCATGCTTAACCTGAAGCCATGAGACTTCATGGGGTCCAGAGTCAATGCTGAGAATGTCCAGGGAAAGTCCCTCTTGACTGTATACTACCGTGCCACCATCTTTGTCAGGTCTGTCCTACTGGTGAAACAGGACATATCCAGGGATTCTGATGGTGGTGATTGTGATATTGTCTGAATATGTCTGGCTGTTGCTTGACTAGTCTGTGAAACAGCTCTCCCAATTTTGGCTCTTGTCCCCAGATGTTAGTGAGGAGGACTTTGCAGGTTGACACGGTAGTTTCTGCTGTTGTCTTTTCCGATGCCTAGGTTGATGCCCAATGATCCAGCCGGTATCATTTCTTTGAAACTTTGAGGAGGTTGGTACAACTGAATGGCTGGCTAGGCAATTTCAGACAGCAACTGAAGGTCAACCACATTGCTGTGCATCTGGAGTTGCATGTAGACCAGACCAGGTGACGATGGCGGATTTCCATCCCTAAAAGACATTATTGAACCAGATGGGGTTTTCTACCAATTGGCAATGATTTCCTAGTCATCTGTAGATTCTAAATTCCAGCTTTCTTTTATTGCCCTCAAATTCCACCTTCTGCCATGGCAGAGTTGAACCTGGGTTCCCACAATGTTACCTTTATCTCTGGATTAATACTATAGCAATAAAAACATCACCTTCCCTACTTCAGTGATATGCCATGATGACATAGTGAATGGATGGATGTCCAGTGGCAATAGCAGCCTCTGTGCTCGGGTGAGGGTTGGGTGTGTGCTGCTGCTACTCACGGGGTTATGGATTTTTTTGGCCAAGATGGAGGCGCAGAGGAGCAAGTGTTGAACTGGAGCTGCCAGGTATCTGCTGAAGCTTTAATGCTGGTAATTACCATCCGTTCCTCTCTGCTACTTGGGAGAATAGCAAAGTCCATTGAAACGAGGTGAGATTAGCTAACATTAAGATTTTAATGAATGTGCTCAGCGCTGATCACTGGCGAGATTCTCTTCTTGTCATTCAAACCTTAAGTGGAAAATTGGGCCGTCTTTTTCCATGTCAAGAGCCTCACTTTTCCAATCTCACCATACTTTCCCATGGACTGACCATTGCCAATGTTTTTTAGGGGTTGGGAAGATACAACCTGTGGAAGTCACAGGGAATCAACAATAAGCACACAAGTAAAACTGTTTAACAGCATAATGATGTTACTCATAGGGATAGTAGAAACACAAAGCTAATTTTTTCAGCCAGCAGATACTTGCACCATACTTAGAAATTCTAAAAAAAATTCCATGTTTACATTTCCTCTTTAACAAGGAAACTATTCTTACAAGTTGATTACTTCTGCATATAACTTTTATTCAGAGCTGTATGGTAAAGGAATTCTGTCAAGGAATAAATTGTCTACCCCAAAAGTTAACCAATCATGTTGCTTTTTTGATTGATTTCTTAGTGCAGCACACCCACCAAAGACAAAGTTTAGAAGTCAGACAGCTAAGAGTTCAGGCCAAATCTTTGTAACACTGACGAATCCAGTCATCAGTGGTGGTGGACAAATATGTAACTGTCACTCTCAGTGGAGCCTGATTATGAGAACTTCTACTTTGTCTCTTTCATTTGCAACCATTATCATCTTGGAGGTTATCACAGACTAGAAACATAACTACGCCAGCCGCATTGATACTCTGGTTTGTAAAATAGGTCAGAGGCAGGACTTTTCTGCAGAACTCATTTCTTGACACCCCAAATTCCTTCCAACATCTGCAGGACACAAACTTGGCATGTGATGGAATAACCCCCACTGACCTTGATCAACATCCCATCTGACAGATTAAATATTTAGAACTTCATCATACTATGGCTGCACACTGTAATACTGACAGATGCAAGATCACAAATCACCAAAGCTTTTTCAATGGCACCGCTCAAATTTGCAAATCCCACCACCCAGAAGGACAAAGGCAGCAGTTGCTAAAGATACCATCATCTCCGAGTTCACTTCCAAGTCACACACCGTCCTGATTTGAAAATTTGGGTCTACTTTCTGAAACTCCTTCCCTAGCAGCAGTTGATAAAGAAGGTCCATTACCATCTTCTCAAGGATAACCAGAGATGGTGAATGTGGTTCAAGTTCCAACCCCCCAGAAAAAAACAATAACCAAAGTAAATGTTAGAAAAATTTATGGGCTAACAATGGATGCAGTTCTTCAACCTCTATTCCGTTACTTAATGGATTGAAACATCAACAGGCTGTCGCTAATCTGGCAGGTTTTCCTCCTACCACTATTATCCTCTCTCACCTAAAATGGGTGTAACAGCAATTGTGGCCAAATTCTTGCATACTTCATCTTTCATCTTCTCATTTGTAATGTGGTCTTGTCAGATTAGATGAAGAATTTTCTTAGGCATCTTTTGAAAAGTGTTTTCAGTTCTCAATAACTTTATTGTTTGGCCAGAAATGAGAGCATGGCTTAAGCTTGTACTTAATGATGACACAAACACAATAATTTTTTTTCTTATTTAACTCCTTCCTTTGAGTGTTGATTGAGTTCATAACAATACTATTACAATCATTCCTGTTTTGTGAGAGAAGAGAAATACAAATTAGAATGTTCTGGTGAAGCATGCACAGATTTATATTGACAAAATCTTCCTTGAATAATGATGCTTAATACACAAGAATTCAATGTTGGAAGGAAGGTCTGAGATTGCAAATAGATTGAACAGTTTTACACCAAGGTACTTTGGAATGACATGAAATATGTTAATGGCATCTTTAGTTATGTTGTCAAAATTAGTAGAGGAAACAGAGACATAGGGAAAGACCTGGTATAGCTCTGTAATAAGACCACAAGGCATAGGAGCAGATATAGGTCATTCAGACTATTGTGTCCACTCTGCCATTCAGTGGGATCATAGTTGATCTGATCATGCTCAACTTCACTTTCCTGCCTCCTCCCCATAATCTTTGGCTCCTTTACAATCTTTCCATTTCAGCTTTGTATATATTTAACAATTCAGTCATGACAATATTCCACAATTAAGAATTCTACAGATTCACTAACCTCTGAGAGATGAAATTCCTTCTTATCTCTGCCTTGAATGTGTAAACCCTTATACTGATATGATGCCCTCTGGCCCCAGACCCTCTCACAAGGGAAACAACCTTTTCATATCAACCCTGTTAAGTCTTTAAAAACCTATCTGTTATTTGGGCAAATACTACAGTGCCACAATTGGATTCAGAATTGGCTGAGCCTGAAAAGACAAAGGATGGTGGTGGACAGAAAATATTCAACATGATGCTCAGTACGAATGGTGTACCACAAAGATCTGTCCTGGGTCCTCTTCTATTTGTGATTTCTGTAAATGATTTGGATGTAGGAGTGGAAGGGTGGATTAGTAAGCTCGCGGGCGATACAAAGGTGAGTCAAGTTGTGGATAGTACAGAGGGCTGTTCTCAGTTACAAAGAGACATTGATGGGATGCAGAGCTGGGCTGAGAAGTGGCAGATGGAGTTTAACCCTGAAAGTGTGAGGTGATTCATTTTGGAACGACAAACTTGAAAGCAGAATACAGGGTTAATGGAAAGATTCTTGGCAGCGTGGAGGAGCAGATGGATCTTGGGGTTCACGCCCACAGTTCTCTGAAAGCTGCCACCCAGGTGAATAGAGTTGTTAAGAAGGCATATGGTGTGTTAGCTTTCATTAAGAGAAGATCTGAGTTCAAGAGCTGTGAAGATTTTCCTTGGATAAGCGTATGGATGATGATGGGATAGTGTAGGGGGTTGGGCTTAGATTAGTTCACAGGTCAGTGCAACATTAACGGCTGAAGGGCCTGTTCTGCGTTCTATGTTCTATGTTATGCTCCAACTGTACAAAACCCTGGTTCGACTACATCTGGAGTATTGTTTCCAGTTCTGGTCGCCTCATTACAGGAAAGATGGGCAAGCATTGGAAAAGGTGCAGAGGAGATTTACCAGGATGTTGCCTGGAATGAAGGGAAGATCTTATGAGGAAAGGTTGAGAGAGCTAAGGCTCTTTTCTTTAGAACGATGAAAGATGAGAGGTGACTTGATAGAGTGTACAAAATGATCAGAGGTATAGATAGAGTGGACAGCCAGAGACTTTTTCTAGGGTAGAGGTATTTATTATGAGGAAGCGTTGTTTTAAAGTGAGTGGAGGTTAATATAGGAGAGATGTCAGAGGTAGGTTCTTTACTCAGAGAGTGGTCGGGGCATGGAATGCATTGCCGGAGAGGGTAGTGGAGTCAGCCTCATTAGGGGCATTTAAGTGGCTATTAAGTAGGCACATGAATGATAGTATGAGGTTGGGGGGAGGTTAGATAAACCTTAGCATTAGCGTAAAAGCTCGGCACAACATCATGGGCCAAAGGGCCTGTACTGTGCTGTGCTGTTCTATGTTTTAATCACATGTGATGGATATACAAAATAGAGTATTGCCGATCTCAATTGGCACGGCTATGAGCAGTTCATAAATGGTGACCACATGAGCTAAAAACCAAAGCAGTCCAACTTTTAGCCCCTTGCTTCCAACTAAGAAAAACTATATCTTCCATTCCAATTTTTGTATTCTTATGTGGAATACACTCTGGGCTGTGATTATATTGATAATTTGCTGGAGAAGTGATGTAAAAGTGACTCAGGGTACAACTTTTTCTTGCAAGTATGATTGATTTTAATTGGGATCTAAAGTTCTGAATATCTCTGTGTGCTCTTGCTGGAACAAAAATGGAAAATGTCTGATCAAATTAGAAGATAATTTGACAGTGATACTTCAGGTTTTCAGCAAATTTTCAGTTTCAATAATTAACAGTGGTGAGATCATGAAGGATTTTCCTTCTCAATCTGCTTATAAAATACAGAAAAGAGGACTAAGAGACAGATATGGAAACAGTGAATAGTGTATGAATGGAATCTAGTGAAAAATATAAGAACAGACCGCAAAAGATTCTGTGGGTAAACATTTGGCTAAAACAAATGTGGGCCCCTTATAGATAGAGATAGGACAATTTATAATTAGGAATAGAGAAATAGTAAAGAAATGAAATGATCATTTTGTGTCTGTTTTCGCCAAGCAAGATACAGATATCTGCCAGAGGGGACATCTAAGTGACGAGGGAAAATGAAGAGTTGAATTCACACTGCTAAGAAGATTGCAATGGAGAAATTAATCGGGTTGAAAATTAATGAATCCTCAGGACCTTATGGTCTACATTGCAGAGTGTTTTAAGTAATGGGCTGTAGAAATATTCAATCCATTGGTGATTATTTTCCATAATTCTGTAATTCCTGGAATGATTCATGTGGATTCAAAGGTAGCAAATATCACTCCACTATTTAAGAAGGGAGTTCGAGAAAAAGCAGGAACTACAGACCTGCTAACCTTACATTGGGAGAATACTAGAACCTAGTATAAAGAATGGGATAAATAAACACCTGGTTCTTAATGATCTGATTGGGCATAGTCAGCACGGCTTTGCAAATAGGAAATCATATTTGATGAACTAGTTGGGGTTGCCAACAAAATTGATAAAGGAGAGTTCATAGTTGTAGTGTACTTAGATTTTCAGAAGCTCTTGATAACGTCACCCACAAGAGGCTGGATCTAAAGATTAGTCCACACGGGAGAGGAAATAATGCACTGGCACGGACTAATAATTAACTAACAGACAGGCTGTGACTAGTAGGATACCGTAAGGATCAATACTTGGTGTTCTATCAATGACTTGGTGGTAGAGCTCAAATATAATATTTCCAAACTTGATACATAACTAAGTGAAAATATGCGTTAGGAGGAACCTGTAAAACAGCTTCAGGAGGACGTTTACAGGCTTAATGAGTGAGCAAGAACGTAGCAGATTGCATATAACATGGAAGAAAATTAGGTTATCCACTCTGATAGGGGTAACAGATGATTTGTTTAATTTTTAAATGATAAGAGTCTGGAAAGTGCAGATGCACAAAACGAGCTAGGTGATCATATCCTTGAAGTGCAAGTGCAGAAGCTTTTTAGGAAGGTGAATGTAATGTTAGATTTTATCACAAGAGAATTTGAATGTAGGAGTGGTGGAATCTTGTCTCAATAGTTTGGGAGCTTGGTAAGGCTACATTGGAAAATTGGATGGGGTGTGCTGACCTATGAAGAGATATTTGGAAAACTGGGCACATATTCTCCAGAATTTCAAAGAATGCGAGTTGATCTCATTGAAATATACAAAATACTGAAAAGGATGGACTGAGTAGATGCAGGTTACATGTTTCCCCAGTTGGGGAATCTTGAACCAGGTGCACATTTTCAAAATAAGGGGAATGCCACATAGCTCCAAGATGAGAAGAATTTTTTTTAACTCAGTGCGTTGTTAGCAACATGTTAGAATTCTCTACCCTGGAGGGCTGTGCAAGTTCTGCTTTTATGTATATTTAAGGTCAACACTGATAGATTTCTGATAAGCAATGACATACAGAGTTATCAAGATAGGGTGAATAAAAGACATTGACGTATATGATTGCGTTAAATGGCAGAGTGGACTTAATGGGCTGAATAGTCTCCTCTTGTTCCTATGTTCCTACAACATGTCTGTTTGAATACACACAGAAATCCACATATACATATGGCCTAGTGATATTATCACTGGACTGTTAATCCAGAGAATTGGCTAACGTTCCAGTGACCTAGGTTCAAATCCTGCCATGGCAGATGGTGGAATTTGAATTCAGTAAAAATCTGGAATTAAGAATCTAATGATGACTGTGAATCCGTTGTCGTTTAGTGGAGAAACCCATCTGGTTCACTAATGCCCTTTAGGGAAAGAAATTGCCATCCTTACCTGGTCTGGCCTTGGTAATTGCCCTTTGGGAATAAATTCTGGCCTTGGTAATTGCCCTTTGGGAATAAATGCTGGCCTATCTAGTGATGCCCTCATCCTGTGAACGAATGAGAAAAAAAAGTACACACACAAATACAAAGAGGTTTGCTATTAGAAAAGATATTGTCTTGACAAATGTATATTTTGAACGTAAAATGCCTTTGTGGAAACCTTTGGAATTGTGTTATGTGTACGTTTGTAAGCATAAAATAAAATTGAATATTCAGCGTGAAAATCAGCCGGAAAGACTTTCAATGACAGGAGATGGCAGCTCCAATGTTCTTGGCATTCATCTTGGCAATATGCGCCATCCGATATATTTATACCTTATTTATTTTTCTTTCAGGTTTTGGCACTTAGCTGATCCCCTCTTTATGCCCCAGCATCAGAGAACATCCTGTGGTTAGTAGGCTGGGAAAACAGTGTACTTGATGACCTCTGGAATTAATGTTCATGAGGAAATGCACAAGAACAGCCCAGGCTGACTCACCAATTTTCTTACCAGTCCTCTTCCACTGCTTTATGAGAGGCACCTCACCTCTGCTTAGAGCCTCCTTGACTCTATATCAACCAGATGTGGCTAGCAGCTCATTGTTTTCAACAGGAATTTGCATCTTAACACTTTGTGTCTTCATGGTTAAGATAATTTTACGATCCAGAAAAGATTTCAGTTTGTAGCTGGATAAATTCAGCCTAATCCCTTTAATAACAGTCTTGAAAACGAGACAGTCGTTTTGTTTTCAAAGTAGTTTTCTAATGTTTTTGCTCTCTCTGTGCCAAACATCTGTTCACACAGTGATGCTTTAGAGCTGAAGAACATGAGCTCAAGAATGTAATATGCAGCCATCCTGATTTCAAACTGCTCTTCTGCATACAAAGAGTAATGGAAATATTGAAGTTGCTTGTTCTAAAATTTGCTGAAAGTGTGTTTGTTGAAAATTTCAAAACAGAGATTGCTAGCTTTTGGTAGATAAAAGCAAGAGAAGTGAAACCAAAGTGGGCAAATGGAATTAAGAAATTGATCAGCCACAATTGGTTTAGAAGGTGGAAACAGTAATGATGAATAGCTGACCACCGTTTTTAGACGAGGTGATCATAAGGCATAGAAGCAGAAAAAGGCCATTAAGGTTAGACTGTCATTCTATGAGATAACAGCTGATTTGATAATAAAAAAAACGAAGGAATTGCAGATGCTGTAAATCAGGAAACAAAACAGAAATTGCTGGAAAAGCTCAGCAGGCCTGGCAGCATCCATGATAGAAAAAACAGAGTTAACATTGTGGGGAAAATGGGAACCAAGATAACAAAGTGTGAAGCTGGATGAACACAGCAGGCCACGCAGCATCTCAGGGGCACAAAACCCCCAAAGGGTGTAGGCCCGAAACGTCAGCTTTTGTGTTCATCCAGCTTCACACTTTGTTAAAATTTTGGGTTTGGTGACCCTTCCTCAGAACGGTCTGAGGACGAATCACCGGACCTGAAACGTTAACTCTGTTTCCTCCTTCACAGATGCTGCCAGACCTGCTGAGCTGATCTGATAATCTTCAATTCCACTCTCCTGCTTTATCCCCATAACCCTTTGATGCCCCGAATGATTAAAATCTATCTCAGCCTTGAATATACCTAACGACCTAACCTTAACAGCTCACTGTAGTGAAGAATTCCACAGATGGACTACACCCTGAGAGAAAGAAAGGTCTTCCTCATTTCTGTCCTAATAGGATGACCACTTACTTTGAAATTATGCTGTCTGGTCCTGTCATGGGGAAATGGCTTTTCCACATCTACTTTGCTGAGTCCCATAAGAATCTTGTATGTTTAAATCATTATTTTAAGCTACAATGAACACAGACCAACCCTACTCATCACTTTATAAGATACCTCCCATATCCAAAATGGACCAAGTGTACTTTCTCTGGACTGCCTACAATGACAGCATGTCTTCACTTTCATATTTTTATTCTCCATTCCCTTTGAAATAATGGCCAAAATTTAATTTGCCTTCCCTATTACCGGCTGAATTTGGATCCTAGTTTGTGGTTCATGCACAAGAACTTCCATTACCATCTGTACTGTAGCTTTTGTGATCTTTTCCCATTTCAATAATATTCAGCTCCTTTATTCTTCCTGCCAAAGGCATAACTTCAAGTTTATCCACATTATGTTTCATCTGCCCAGCTTTTGCCCACTCGCTTAATCTGTCTATTCCTGATGGAGATTCTTTGTGTCACCCTCAACGGTTGTCTACCCACCTATTTTTGAATCATCCATAAACTTAGCAATAGTACATTCACTTTTTTCAACCAAACTATAAATGTATATTCTAAATAATTGTGGTCCCTGCACTGATTCCTGTGGTATCCCACTAGTTTCAGATTGACAACTTGAAAATCCTCTCCTTTTGCCAACTCCTTGTCTTCTAGTATATAACATATCCTCCATCATGCTCTTAGTCTTCAAATGCCAAAACTGCCTCACCAGCAGTCACACCCTCCTGTCCTTGATCATAAAGCAGTTTTGAATTACCTAGTCTGAGGCGCATGATAGCTCTCTGGAGAAAAGTATCCGGGTAAACCTTTCCTTTCCTTTCCTTGATGTGGTGTAATGTCTGCAACTCAGACTCCAGCTTCTCAATTTGGATCTGAAGTTCTTTGAGTTACAAAAGCTTACAACAGACATATTTGGTCTGGGCCATCTTGGCATCCAGCAGCTTCCACATACTGAAGCAGCAACACATCATAAATCCTGCCAAATTGTTGCACTGATTTGATTTATAAATCAATTACACTAGATTGCTTGATCTTTATTGTAATTTTTTTTAACTTAAAAATCACTCGTATCAATCCCGTTGTTAACCAGCTATTTCTGCGGTAAAGAGAGAAGAAAAACCTTGACTTTTACTTTGAAGTCAAGAAATATTCACCAATCCTACTCACAAAACAGCTGCTTCCCCTGCACGTGCATCATGCTGTGGTTCGTGACATCACTCTGCTCCTGGTCTCGCTGCAGGTCACCATGTCAATCCATGCCTTTTATACTTCTTGCAGAAAATCTTACTTAAAGCTCATCTGTCCCACTTCGCACAGAATTCCTATTGACTCAAAGTTCTGGTGCACTCACTTGGCCTTTGTCTCAATCAGCTGAAATCTCCTTCACACTGCATTCCCTCAGACTCCACTTTTGTTTTATTCCAACAATTATGCTTGAACGGGAGATCTTTCAAGCAAAACAGACTTTTGTAAGTCTCCACAATGTGAAGTTACAGGTGGCTGATGTGACTGAGCAATGCATGTGTACACTTTTAAGGATAAAACTGAAGCTGAGCAATCAGAGTTGACATTTATTGATCCAGAATTTCTTTCTAATATTGTATATGTGCAGCCATTATGGTAATTTAATTTGATGAATCTTCATTACTAGTTGTGAACATCCAGCCTGAACATTTAAGCATCACTTCATTAATTTCTGGTCAACACAGAACAAAAAAACCCACCTGTAGCAAACCTCTCCCATTGATATAGACTGTGCAAAAAGTTAAATGCATTGTTTATCCCTTTCAGTCAGCCTGGAGATGTAGCTGAATGTTCCACATTTTAAAAAGTTCTATTTTAACTGTCAACTTAAGTTACATAAATGCTTCATTCCTTCCACTATGCCAATTTCCTCTCTCTGCCAGCTGTAATGAATGAGTTTGGGAAGTATCAGTTTAGCTTACCAGATCCCACTGCACAAAGCTGCACATAATTTGGTTTGTATTGATAATGTCACCACAAAATCTAAAATGATGACAGCTGTGGGAATGCTAGCTGTGCTAGTCTGCTAAGATCAATTTTTTATTCAATTATTGTAATGGCTGTGCCTGTTAAAGGGAGCTGCTCTGCAAACAAGTCACACTACTGATGGTTCTTTGTGCTGAGCATAATCTATGTTGTGATAATTACATACTTTTGTGCATTAAATGTCCTATCTTAACATAACTAAGATCTGAAAGCATGTTGCTTTGCCGTATCATAAAATATTAGATAGATGTTCATGAAACAAAGCAGAAAACTCTTTTGTACTTAAATCTATTCATTGAATACAATAGAGCTGAAGTATAAGTCATGATAATGAATCAAAACCCTGATGTACTTAGAGATATTAAACTTTTAATTACAGCAGGTGCCCATTTATGTAAAGAAGAGATACACAGCCAAAAAATGACTGTGGATGCAATTTCAGTAGCTGACTATAGAGAGAGAGAGACAGGGCAAGGGAATGACAGAGAGAGAAACAGAGAGAGAGGGGGAGAGAGAGACCCTGGAATGTTATATCTGATGAAGTGTCAAGGAAGCTTAAAATAGATGTCCTGAAAATTGAACTGTAATCTGCTGGGAGTTATCTCAGACCATGAACATGATGGGAAAAGACATTATTCTGGTGAGATACATGTTTTTGTACCTTCCCCTTTCAAAGGAATATAAGAACATGGTTTAAAAGACACAGTTTAAACCTAGTCTGTGCTTGCTAGTGGAAGAAGGTGTGCTAGGTGTCCATATTTGCCATTGGGCTGAGGTACTTCTGAGTTTGTGTGCTCTAATAGTCAGAGTCAAATAACCTTCTCACTAGTTACACCTGCATTGCAGGGAAAGGACTCTTTTGCCAGAAGCTAGCCAACAAGCAACGCAGAAGGATACAGGGCAACTAAAAGACTCTCTCCATATGAGCACTTCTATCATGGAAAGAAGATAGGAAAAAGGTTTTCAACTAATCTGCAAAGCCAAGAGTTCTGAAATCAACTGTTCGACTGCAAGCATTTCGCTGTCAACTCTTCATTACTGAGTGACATAGATGGATTCGTATATCTTTTAACTTATTTTTGACTTGTTTCTTATTTCTAATCCCCGTGCATGTGTGTTGTGTCACTTCTTCTCACATTTGATAACTTATAAACTCACTCTTGTTCATGCAAGAAAATCGAATTAAATTTGTTCCTCTTAAAGCATGAATTATTTTGGTCCAGGAAGAAGGCTTCCACAGGGAGTGCATCCTTAGTAAATTAGCCTGTTGCAATCACAAGAGGTCAGGCGGAAAAAGTAGGGTAGCCAGTTTATACTTCCCAACTGTGTGCTTGATATTTTGGAGTATTTTGTCTGGAATTATAATAACTTAAAGAAACTTTTCTGGGGGTCTAATTGTAACAACTTTTTTTTTCACAAAATACCTCTGCTGCATTGGGAGTAAGGTTTTGCCGGTAGCCCCCCCACACCCTCATGAAACACAAGCCCACTCCACAGATCCACCCTTCCCCGCACACAGTTGATCGAGAGTGGAATCAAACTGAGGTTCGATTCCAGCCTCGGCTGGCTGTCTGTGTGGAGTTTGTGTGGTCTCCCCGTGTCTGTGTGGGTTTCCTCCGGGGGCTCCGGTTTCCTCCCACGGTCCGGGGATGGGCGGTGTGGATTGGCCGTGCTGGATTGCCTGTGGTGTTAGGGAATGTGTGGGTTGTGGGGGGATGGGTCTGGGTGGGATGCTGCGGGGGGCGGTGTGGACTTGTTGGGCCGAGGGGCCTGTTTCCACACTGTAGGGAATCTAATCTAATCTAATCTTTCAACAGCACCCTGACTGACCTTTGTATATAACAGCAAAACTTGATTTGGAAAACTGGCTGCAGCCCAATCACTACCCTTCAAGGGCACAGATCCCTGAACTCAAATAGGATAAAGTGCCTAATCCCTTGGACTGGAATCAGACCACACAGCACAATCTCAGCTCTTAAATGCTTATAACAACCCTGAAAGCAGGTGTACAGAACTCACTTTTGCTATCACAGCAAAAATGAGGCAGTCCCTCAATTTACTGGAGTCCACTCTCAATCAGCTAAACACTCCTCCCATTTGACTTTCACACTTCATCATTTTCTTCTAGCACATGCAATATATTTGCTGTGCAAACTGCAGGCCCAAGCTGCAACTCTGACATTGATGTAACACCATGTCATACCAGTGGTATTGCCACTCTCTCTCTAACTGATGCATTTACTGTTTAGTGCTTACCATTGTCACAAATGACCAGCCTCTACTTGTGTGCTAAATGACAGGCTAAACCACAAAGAGTGCCTGCCTTTAACTTAGCTCAACAAACTGTTGGCTAAAACATGGGCTAAGACATGGATAATGCCTGGTTCCACATCACCACTGAAAATCCTGTGTAGATTCAAAAGAGGCCAGGCTGTCTCTCAGTGCAAACTGACCTGCCATATATTCCAAGTCCTGACTGTCTTTTACCTGAAAGATACACGCTTGAAGATTTAAAATTATGTCTGAGTTGGGCAGAGACCAGTCAATAGATAGGGGTTGCAGAATCTCCACCGTAACAGCCTCCAAAGGAATTGCCTGGGAAACTGAATGTTCCTCTGGTCAATCCTCCATGATTGGAGCCCTCTGAAAATCTCCATAAAAACCTGAGACTTTGAATGGTTCTGATGGAATTAAGTGAAATACTCACTCAGAAAATCTTAGACTATTAAATACATAGCCTAATTCTGTAGTAAACATTTAAACAGACCCCATGCTTACTTCACACATCCCCATCTACAGCATTCTCAAACCACTTGGATTTGCAGACCCTGACTTGATAGCTCCTTCCCCCACCATCCCAGGGACCCAACACCCTTGTCCCGGGACTCAAAACCCCTGCCTTGGAAACTGACACACACTGCTCTAAATCCTGATATTCTCCATTGCTGAACCCTTCCCCCAATTCACCCTGTGAGTCCCAACTTGAACGCCAGACCCAACACCTACCCTGCCCACCCACCAGGTGGGGATGCCAGTCTGGGGGGTGGTGAGGGGCCAGGTTGGTGTTAAGCGTAGATTGGAGTGAATGGACTGATTTCTCCAGTCCACTCCAATCTATTCTAGATACTTGGCTGACCCCTTACCTCCTTGAGAACTGGCACCCTCCCATCCTCAACTGAATTGAGTTGAATGGTTTATTGTCACTTGCACTTTGTAGAGAATAATATGGTAAAATTCAGTGAAAAGCTTCAATTATTGTCACAATCTGGTGCCATTTTGAATAGTTAAAGAATAAAAAACAGTAGGAAGATGAAACTGAAAGACAGTCTGTCTTCATTTTGGTGTCTCCACCATGGATACTCAGCTAGCTCACCAATGACATCTTTGCCGCCACCCTTCCTCCACTGCCTTGCTGCCACATGCACTGGACCCACCTTTGTAGAGATACCACACTTCAGGTCCCATCTCTTGGCTACACCTTGCCAACACCACCGAGTCCTATGCTGAAAACATACTCACCCCATGGCCAGGAGTCCCTTGCTCCACTGCCACCTCCGTAACGCTAGGAGTCTCTGCTCTGGGCCTACTACAGCCAGGAGTCCCTGGCTCCACTGCCAGGCCAGGCCCTTACAGCACCAAGAGTCCCACTCTGGTTGCCCTCCTCCATGATGTTGCCTTGCCAGCACCACCATCTTGAAGTGGATCGATGGAGGAGTTTATCCACCACTGCCTCCAGGCCCGAATGCTGTAAGGATATCCTTGCTGCCGCTGCTGCCTCCTCCTATAGCCAAAAGGAGCTGCGCCCTCACCAACTCTTGCCCCCAACTGCCGGCATGCTAGTACCACTCTGCACACAGCCTGCTTTTGCTGCCACACTGATGCTGCCAACTAACCGATCAAAGAGAAGAAAAGAGAATGCAACAAAAGAGAAAGAACAAAAGAATAAAGTAAAGAAAAAGAAAGTAGATAGACGCAGATGAGCCCTAGGCAGGGGCATGCACATAGCCCTTGCTTCTCTGCTACCATCTTAGAACTAGTCTTGGCACCATATTTCCCTTTCCACACCATCATCTCCACTGAAATCTTACCCACCTGGCACCCTACCCAAGTGACGCCATACATCGACACCAGCTGGCACCCAAACTCCTCCCTAGCTGATACACTAACCAGTTGGCACTCTATTCCCACCCTACTTACCAAACTTCTCATGACTTTGTTCCCAGCACCTTAACCTGACATTGACATGATGTACTTACCGTTTGACAGCAGATGTCAAAATCGCCATCAGGACCTGTAAATGTCAGTGTACAGCGGCTGAGTGCTGTGATGAAGGGGGCATGGTTGGCCTCCCCTAACGGTTGTAATCTGTGAACGAACTGTCTGAATCTGTGAGAGATTGGTACTTTCAACAAAATCTTGTGCAATCCGACCACATCCTTTGTAATAGACGTCAATATTTTGGAAGTTGATCCAACATAGTATCTTCTGTGTTCTTTTTCTCTTGTTGCAATCTTGAGTTTTCTTTCTGCTAATGCATCCTTCATGTTCACAAATTTAGTTCTGGCTATTTTTGTTCTTTTTTCTATATTCTGCACCACATCTGTGTCTCAGGGATCATCACTCTTTGTCATATCCTTGGATAAGCATATGGATGATGATGGGATAGTGTAGGGGGAGGAGGTTAGATTAGTTCACAGGTCAGTGCAACATCGAAGAGCCTGTTCTGCGCTGTATTGTTCTATGTTCTACGTTCTATGTATGTAACATCTTGGTAATAATTTGATTGAATAAATGCTCCTGTCGTCTGATGTTAAACATTTCCAAACTGTTGGACATTAGCTGAGATTATTCTATTAAAAGGACAATTTACGGAAATCTAAATATAGAACAAATTCTATAGTTTTATGGCAGGCCTAACTAGCTTTAATATGTTGTTTGATTGTAAGTCATTTTCATATGTTGGCGCTACATTTTATTTCCAGAGCTATAGGAGGGAACTGGATATCAGTCAACTAAAATGTTACCCTTTGAACATATTCAGCATGTAACCCATGCTGTTGTGATGAAAGTCTGCTGAAATATGAAAACCTCACATCCAGTCTGGAGTGTCATGGCAATGTTGGAACATGGGAAACATGCCAAGACTGATGTAATATCAAGTAACCCAAGTAATGGGAAATATTTTAAAATTACTTATTTATATCTATATTCATGGCCACATTTCTAATTCAGAGGTTGAATTTCCAATAAGGAGCTGCAAGGATGATAGAAATGATGAACAATAATACAACTGACAAGCTTACAGCAGCATATGGATATTACTTTCTGAAGCTGATACGGCAAAATGTGAAGCTGGATGAACACAGCCGGCCAAAGCAGCATCTCAGGAGCACAAAAGCTGACGTTTCGGGTCTAGACCCTTCATCAGAGAGGGGGATGGGGAGAGGGTTCTGAAATAAATAGGGAGAGAGGGGGAGGTGGACCGAAGATGGATAGAGGAGAGGATAGGTGGAGAGGAGAGTATAGGTCGGGAGGTGGGGAGGGGATAGGTCAGTTCGGGCAGGACGGACAGGTCAAGGAGTCGGGATGAGGTTAGTAGGTGGTAAATGGAGGTGTGGCTTGAGGTGGGAGGAAGGGATAGGTGAGAGGAAGAACAGGTTAGGGAGGCGGGGATGAGCTGGGCTGGTTTTGGGATGCAGTGGTGGGGGTGTAGATTTTAAAGCTTGTAAAATCCACATTGATACCATTGGGCTGCAGGGTTCCCAAGCGGAATATGAGTTGCTGTTCCTGTAACCTTCGGGTGGCATCATTGTGGCACTGCAGGAGGCCCATTATGGACATGTGGTCAAAGGAATGGGAGGGGGAGTTAAAATGGTTTGCGACTGGGAGGTGCAGTTGTTAATTGCGAACCGAGCGGAGGTGTTCTGCAAAGCGGTCCCCAAGCCTCCGCTTGGTTTCCCCAATGTAGACGAAGCCACACGGGGTACAGTGGATACAGTATACTTAGACTTAGAACATAACAGCACAGTACAGGCCCTTCGGCCCTCGATGTTGTGCCAACCTGTCATACCGATCTCAAGCCCATCTAACCTACACTATTCCATGTACGTCCATATGCTTGTCCAAAGACGACTTAAATGTACTTAAAGTTGGCGAATCTACTACCGTTGCAGGCAAAGCGTTCCATTCCCTTACTACTCTCTGAGTAAAGAAACTCCCTCTGGCATCTGTCCTATATCTTTCACCCCTCAATTTAAAGCTATGCCCCCCACCGTGCTCGCCGTCACCATCCTAGGAAAAAGGCTCTCCCTATCCACCCTATCTAACCCTCTGATTATTTTATATGTTTCGATTAAGTCACCTCTCAACCTTCTTCTCTCTAATGAAAACAGCCTCAAGTCCCTCAGCCTTTCCTCATAAGACCTTCCCTCCATACCAGGCAACATCCTAGTAAATCTCCTCTGCACCCTTTCCAAAGCTTCCACATCCTTCTTATAATGCGGTGACCAGAACTGTACACAATACTCCAAGTGCGGCCGCACCAGAGTTTTGTACAGCTTCACCATAACTTCTTGGTTCCGGAACTGGATCCCTCTATTAATAAAAGCTAAAACACTGTATACCTTCTTAACAGCCCTGAAACGTTAATGGATTTTTCTTCACGAATGCTGCCAGCCCTGCTGATCTTTTCCAGCAACTTTCGTTTTTGTTATTGAAGGCCGTATTTGATATGCATGCCTGTGTTGATCAGCGCATTGTGCATTGGAGTTGGGATATCTTGTTACAGCTGTACAGGACATTGGTTAGGCCACCTTTGGAATGCCACATTCAATTCTGGTCTGGAAGGATGTTGTGAGATTTGGAAGAGTTCAGTAAAGATTTCCAAGGATGTTGCGAGGTCGAGGGTTTGAGCTATAGGGAGCAGCTGAATAAGGAAAGGCTATTTTCCCCAGAGAAGCAGAAGCTGAGGGGTGTTGTTATAAAAATCAGAAGCTGCATGGATAGGGTGAACAGCCAAGGTCTTTACGGGAGCGTAGGGGTATCCAAAACTAGAGGGATGGGTTTCAGGTGAGAGGAAAGATATGAGAGGTCTAAGGAGCAACATTTTCACACAGAAGGTGGTGCACGTATGGAATGATCTGCCATGGGAAATAGTGGAGGCTGGTATAATTACAACATTTAAAAAGCACCTGATGGGTATAGAGGGATATGGGCCAAATGCTGGCAAGTGGGACTAGGTTAATTTGGGATACATGGTTGGCATGGACGAGTTGGTCTGAAGGGTCTGTTTCCATGCTGTACATATCTAACTTGACAACTGGTATCAACGACTTCCAGGTCTCCTTGAACATTTGTCTCTTTCAATTGACAGGCAAAAACTTTGCAGTCTTCCTACTTTTGCTACTAAAGTGGGTAAACATTTATCCACATGATACAGTAGCTGCCATGCATTTGCCCGCTCTCTCAGTCTGTCCAAATCAAACTGCAACATCTCTGCTGCAACTACACAGCTTACCCTTCCACCCAGCCTCGGCTCAACCAAAACAAGGTGGGGAAAATTTAAAAGATATCACATAGCACTTTTAATTATACAAAATCAGTTTCACATTTAACTTTCAGCTTGTGCTAAATTAGGCAGGGTAATAGAAGAGTATTAAAACACATTTTGAAGGGAAGGCAAAGCAAATTTTTTTATTCCATTACTACAGCCCTCGCTTTCAGGTAGAAACAACTTGGACTTAAAAGACTGTGCTTTCGTGCTGTATGACTCTTAGGTCCAACCAATCCATGCCGAACATAATGCCAAATTAAACTAGTCCCACCTGCCTGCTCCTGGTCCACATTATTTCAAATCTTCTCTATTCCTGTATTTATCCAAATGTCTTTTAAAGTTCATTCCACACATGAACCATCCTGTGCATAAAAAAAGTCCTTCCATGTCTTTTCTTCTAAAATTTCTTTCCTCTCACCTTAAAAATATGTCCCATGGTTTTGAAATCTCCTATCATAAGCAAAAGACAACAATCATTAACTCTATCAATACACCTCATTATTTTATAAGCCTCTATCAGGTCGCCTCTCAACCTCCCAAGCTCCACTGAAAAAAGTCATAGCCCCTCCAGCTTTTCTTTATAACTCAAACCTTCTATATCCAGCAAAATCCTGGTAAAAATCTCTGGAGGCTTCTCCAGCTTAATAATATCCTTCCTGTAACTGGGTGATCAGAACTGGACACTGTACTCCATACTACATTGGCAGATGTGCAGGTGAACATCTGCTTAATATGGAAAGTCATCTTGGGGCCTGGGATGGGGGTGAGGGACGAGGTGTGGGGGAAGTGTAGCACTTCCTGCGATTGCAGGGGAAGGTGCCGGGTGTGGTGGGGTTGGAGAGGAGTGTGGAGTGGGCAAGGGAGTCGTGGAGAGATTGGTCTCTCCGGAAGGCAGACAAGGGTGAGGATGGAAAAATGTCATGGGTGGTGGGGTCGGATTGTAGATGGCGGAAGTGTTGGAGGATGATGCGTTGTATCCGGAGGTTGGTGGCGTGGTATGTGAGGACGAGGGGGATTCTCTTAGGGCGGTTGTTGCGGGGGTGGGGTGTGAGGGATGTGTTGCGGGAAATGCGGAAGACATGGTCAAGGGATTTCTCGACCACTACGGGGGGGATGTTGCTCTCCTTGAAGAACGCGGCCACCTGGGATTTTTGGGAGTGGAATGCCTCATCCTGGGAGCAGATGCAGCAGAGGCGAAGGAATTGGGAATGGGGGAGGAATTTTTGCAGGGGGTTGGGTGGGAGGAGGTGTATTCTAGGTAGCAGTGGGAGTCAGTGGGCTTGAAATGGACATCGGTTTCTAGCTGGTGGCCTGAGATGGAGACTGAGAGGTCCAGGAAGGTGAGGGATGTGTTGGAGATGGCCCAGGTGAACTTCGGCCCGCCTCCCCATCTCTCCCTATTTATTTCAGAACCATCTCCCCATTCCCCTCTCTGATGAAGGGTCTAGGCCCAAAACGTCAGCTTTTGTGCTCCTGAGATGCTGCTTGGCCTGCTGTGTTCATCCAGCTTCACACTTTGTTATCTTGGATTCTCCAGCATCTGCAGTTCCCATTATCACTGATACAGCAAAAGCTGGAGCAGATGAGACATGAGGAGGGCAGGTCACCTGCCCCAATAGCATTCCACATTTTGATGCTTAAGGAATTATTTGATGAAGTGGGTGACACATGTTGAATATGTTCAGTGACTTACTGGAAGCAAGGTTAGGATCTACAGACTGGAGAAGGATAAATGTAATGGCACTTTATAAAATGGACCTTGAAAATGACTGGGGAACCTGTAGATCAGTGAACTGGACCAGTTCAGGATAATTTAGCCATTTGCCCATTCAACAGCTTTGGAAACTTGGGTTGCTTTAAATATTAGATTTCGAAAGAATGATGAATTCTTGCAAGCTTAAAAAAAGTGCCATTTGAGGAAAGAAAGTGGATGATGGCATCTGAATCACCAGTATTAAATAAGCTCACCTTGATGTCGCTTTTGCATAGATCAAAAGTATTCAGCAATTCAGTAGCTTGTCTCAAAATTAATAAAAAGCATTGTGCTTGCAGTTTTTATATCGCTTTCCAATTAACACAATTGGGAAAAGATATTGAGAAAATGATTTATGCTTTCATTATCATCTGTTAATTTGCAATGGCATCAGTTCTGTAATGAACAACACTATCCCTGAATTGCTGATCATGAGATGGGTAACATGTCATTGACTCCATGCCTCTCCATATTGCTCGCTCTATCCTTTTCAGGAGTTTCCTGAATTGACACCCCATTAACTTTTTCTTCCTAGCTATTTTTAGTATAGCCTGACTTATGCGGAAATTTTCAATAAAGGTCCATCTTAGAGTCAGAGACTCAGAGAGATCTACCTGTTTGAAGGTAAATCCACATTTGATATGTGGGAGGCTTTTAAGGAGAGGTTGATTAGCGTGCAGGAGAGACATGTTCCTGTGAAAATGAGGAACAGAAAAGGCAAGATTAGGGAGTCATGGATGACAGGTGAAATTGTGAGACTAGCCAAGAGAAAAAAGGAAGCATACATGAGGTCTAGGCGACAGAAGACAGACGAAGCATTGCAAGAATATCGGGAATGTAGAGCGAATCTGAAATGAGGGATTAAGAGAGCTAAGAGAGGACATGAGGTATTGCTGGCAAACATGGTTAAGGAAAATCCCAAAGCCTTTTATTCATATATAAAGAGCAAGAGGGTAACTAGAGAAAGGACTGGCCCACTTAAGGACAAAGAAGGAAAGTTATGCGCTGATTCAGAGAAAATGGGTGACATTCTTAACGAGTACTTTACATCCGTATTCACCAAGGAGAGGGACATGACGGATGTTGAGGTTAGGGATAGATGTTTGCTTAGTCTAGGTCAAGTTGACATAAGGAAGGAGGAAGTGTTGGGTATCCTAAAAGACATTAAGGTGGACAAGTCCCCAGGTCCAGATGGGATCTATCGCAGGTTTATGAGGGAAGCGAGAGAGGAAATAGCCGGGGCCCTTAGACATGGGTGAGGTCCCAGAGGACTGGAGACTTGCTAATGTTGTCCCCTTGTTTAAAAAGGGCAGCAAGGATAATCCAGGTAATTATCGACCGGTGACCCTGATGTCAGTGGCAGGGAAGCTACTGGAGAAGATACTGAGGGATAGGATCTATTCCCATTTGGAAGAAAATGGGCTTATCAGTGATAGGCAACGTGGTTTTATACAGGGAAGGTCATGTCTTACTAACTTAATAGAATTCTTTGAGGACGTGACAGAGTTGATTGATGAGGGAAAGGCTGTAGATGTCATGTACATTGACTTCAGTAAGGCATTTGATAAGGTTCCCCATGGTAGGCTGATGGAGAAAGTGAAGTCACATGGGGTCCAGGGTATGCTAGCTAGATGGATAAAAAACTGGCTGGGCAACAGGAGACAGAGGGTAGTAGTAGAAGAGGGTTTCTCAAATTGGAGACCTGTGACCATTGGTGTTCCACAGGGATCTGTGCTGGGACCACTGTTGTTTGTGATATATGTAAATAATCTGGAGGAAGGTGTAGATGGTCTGATCAGCAAGTTTGCTGATGACACTAAGATTGGTGGATTAGCTGATAGTGAAGGGGACTGTCAGAGATTACAGCAGAATATAGACAGACTGGAGAGTTGGGCAGATAAATGGCAGATGGAGTTCAGTCCGGCCAAATGCGAGGTGATGCATTTTGGAAGATCAAATTCAAGGGCGAACTATATAGTAAATGGAAAAGTCCAAGGGAAAATTGATGAACAGAGAGATCTGGGTGTTCAGGTCCATTGTTCCCTGAAGGTGACAACGCAGGCCAATAGGGTGGTCAAGAAGGCATATGGCATCCTTTCCTTCATTGGGCGGGGTATTGAGTACAAGAATTGGCAGGTCATGTTGCAGTTGTATAGGACTTTGGTTTGGCCACATTTGGAGTACTGTGTACAGTTCTGGTCGCCACATTACCAAAAGGATGTGGATGCTTTGGAGAGAGTGCAGAGGAGGTTCACCATGATGTTGCCTGGTATGGAGGGTGCTAGCTATGAAGAGAGGTTGAGTAGATTAGGATTATTTTCATTAGAAAGCCGGAGATTGAGAGGGGACCTGATTGAGGTCTGCAAAATCATGAGGGGTATAGACAGGGTGGATAGCAAAAAGCTTTTTCCCAGAGTGGGGGATTCAATTACTAGGGGTCATGAGTTCAAAGTGAGAGGAGGAAAGTTTAAGGGAGATATGCGTGGAAAGTTCTTTACACAGAGGGTGGTGGGTGCCTGGAACGCGTTGCCAGCGGATGTGGTAGACGCAGACACGTTAGCGTCTTTTAAGATATATTTGGACAGGTACATGGATGGGCAGGGAGCAAACGGACACAGGCCGTTAGAAAATAGATGACAGGTTAGACAGAGGATCTTGATCGGCACAGGCTTGGGGGGCCGAAGGGCCTGTTCCTGCGCTGTAGGTTTCTTTGTTTCTTTGTTTGTTTGTTACGGCATTGAAGAAGGCTCTTTGGCTCATTGAGCCTGCACCAGTCAAAATCAAGTCCTAATTATTCTAATTCCACTTTCCAGCATTTGGCTCCTAGCTTTGTAAGCCTTGACATCATGTGTGCACATCCAGATATTACTTAGTTATATGAGGGTTTATATCTCTGGTGTGTTCCAGATTCCCAGCACTTTCTGGGTGAATACATTTTTTCCTCATGCTTCCTCTAACCCTCCTGCCCCTTACTTAAATCTATGCCCCCCACCTGTCCCCCAGTCATTGATCCTTCTGCCAAGGAGTGAAAGTTCCTGTCACCCATATGTCTGTCCATCATAATTATTTACAACCCAATCATATTCCCACCTCAGTGTCCTCTTCACCAAGGGCAAACCTGTCAGCAAATCACAGAATGGCAGCTGTAAAAGATTATTCAGTGCCACTTTATAAAATGGGCCCAAAATAACCTATAGTCTCTCAATGTTAACGTCCAAATGGATTATTCCAGTGTTTATCCTTTTCCAAAAGTCCATTCTAAGTGTTGATTATACTTTGTGTGAGCTCCCTGACATCATATTCTTACACCTATGCATTCCTGGTTAAAGTGATTTCCTTCTCTGCAAATGTGTATTGTATCGTTTGCTCCTTGGTTTTCCACCTATCCAAAATGTCTCTGCTTTAAATCCAAGTCAGGTATTTATCCAATCTAATGTCATAGACCATGCTTTCATATGTTACAAACCCCCTCCACTCCAACCATGACAAATCCATGATCTATTCAGTCAATCTAAGTCTATACTGGTTGTTCCATAGACTGAGACCACAGGTCAGTAACCTTCGTAACAAGAAAAGACATCTTAAAGCTTAGTCAATAATGCAAGATCTTAGGAGCTCATATGAAGTGACTCGAATGTCAATAATTAAATCAAGACAGACATTTCCACAACATTTTAAAGTTTTCAACCAACTGATTGTTATTTAAGTGGTATTGTCTCACCGTACAACTTTAATGAGTGCTTAAAAAACCGAAACAAGCCAATTGATGACTTTCTAAATGAGTTTGATTGTCCAATGTGAAGAGGCAGACCTGAGTCTTTCATGGGCCATGTGTAATTCCCGTTGTTGACCGTGGTTTAGACTATGAAATTCGTGGTTCAACTTTATTTGTGTATTCTTTCTGTGTCCATCTGTGCAACACTCTGTAAACTAGAATCCATCAAAACACTGTCACCCTGTGTCCTTACTTGAACAGTTACCCATCATTCTTGTGATCACTGACCTGTCCTGGTTCTTTGCACACTTGTGATCCTAGGTCTTACAAGGCTATTGGCCAAGTATTGCAAAATAGGATTCCATTTCAAGCCCACCAACTCCCACAGCTACCTAGAATACACCTCCTCCCACCCACCTTCCTGCAAAAATGCCATCCCCTATTCTCAATTCCTTCGTCTCTGCCGCATCTGCTCCCAGGATGAGGCATTCCCACTCCCTTACACCTCAGATGTCCTCATTTTTCAAGGACCGCAACTTCCCCCTCAGTGGTCGAGAATGCCCTCGACCGTGTCTCCTGAAATTTCCTGCAACTCATCCCTCACACCCCGTCCCCGCATTAACAACCTAAAAAAATCCCCCTCATCCTCATGCGCCACCCCACCAACCTCCGGAACCAAAGCATCATCCTCCGACACTTCCGCCATCTGCAATCTGAGCCCACCAGCAAAGATATTTTTCCATCCCCACCCTTCTCTGCTTTCCAGAGAGACCACTCTCTCCGTGACTCCCTTGTCCGTTCCACACTCCCCTCCAACCACACCACACCCGGCACTTTTCCCTGCAACCGCAGGAAGTGCTACACCTGCCCCCACACCTCCTCCCTCACCCACATCCCAGGCCCCAAGAAGACTTGCCACATCAAGCAGATGTTCACCTGTACATCTGCTAACTTGGTATACTGTATCCGCTGTACCCGTTGTGGCCTCCTCTACATCGGGGAAACCAAGCAGACGCTTGGGGACAACTTTGCAGAACACCTACGCTCGGTTTGCAATAAACAACTGCACCTCCCAGTTGTGAACCATTTCCACTCCCCCTCCCATTCCTTAGACGACATGTCCATCCTGGGCCTCCTGCAGTGTCACAATGATGCCACCCGAAGGTTGCAGTAACTAACTCATGTTCCGCTTGGGAACCCTGAAGCCAATGCTATCGATGTGGATTTCACAAGCTTCAAAATCTCCCCTCCCCCTATTGTATCCCAAAACCAGCCCAACTCATCCCCACCTTCCTAACCTGTTCTTCATCTCATCCATTCCTTCCTCCCACCGCAAGCTCACCTCCATTTCCTACATATTAACCTCATCCCGCCCTCTTGTCCTGTCCGCCCTCCCTGGACTGACCTATCTCCTCCCTACCTCCCCACCTGCACTCACCTCTACTGGCTCCATCCTGCCTCTTTAACTTGTCTGTCTCTTCTCCACCTGTCTTCTCCTCTTTCTATCTTCAATCTGCCTCCCCCTCTTTCCCTATTTATTTCAGAACCCTCTCCCATTTTTGATGAAGAATCTAGGCATGAAACGTCAGCTTTCCTGCTCTTCTGATGCTGCTTGGCCTGCTGTGTTCATCCAGCTCTACACATTGTTATCTCGGATTCTCCAGCATCTGCAGTTCCTACTGTCTCTGATTAGAATAGATAAGTGATTGTTTTTAACTGGCACGGATGTGAGAGCTGAAGGCCCTGTGCTGTAGATCTTTGTGACTCTGTTGTTCCTGGTTAAGCAATGCCTCAATTTGAAAGTTCTCATTCTTGTTTTTAAACTCAGCCACAGTCTCTGCCCTCCCAACCTCTCTAATCTAATGTGACATTGAACGCTCCCTAAACACCCTGACCCTGCAGACAAATTAGGTAACTGCATTTTTCCAATTCTGCTCTGTCAGTCGTAATGATTTCATTTGCCTTTTCATCAATGGCTGAGCTTTCTACTGCCAAGAGTCTAAACTTTGAACTTCTTTGCCTGAATCTCAATGCCTGATGCTTATAGTTACCACTCACTGTTTTACTGTTGCCATGAGCAGGTCAGTGTCAAATTTTTCTTCATAATGCTCCAGTGAAGCACCTTCAAGTGATTTCTTAGTTATTAATTTAAAGACTCTATATAATGTCAATTGTTCACATCTGTTGAAGTATTTTTATTAAATTCATTTGGGAATTCCAGGATTTTGACCAAATGACAATGTCAAGGGGCAGTGTTTAGATTTCTCTTATTGCAATTTGCCATTGCCCGACACTTGTGTGATGCGAATGTTATTTTCGTTTTCGCCCAAAGCATATTGTCGAGGTCATGCTGTATTTGGACATGGACTGCTTCAATGGCTTCAATGGTGCTGAGTGTCATGAAATGTGAACATCTGCACGTTAGGATGGAGGGAAGGTCATTGATGAAGTAGCTAAAGGTGTTTGGGTCTCAGAGACAACCCTGAGGAACGCCTGCAGAGATGTCCTGGAGCTGAGATGACTGACCTCTGGCAATCACAGCCATCTTACAATAAGCCGGGTATGACTCTGACCAGTGGAGAGTGTTTTCCCTGATTGCCTTTGGCTTGGGTTTTGCTAGGGCTCCTTGATGCCACCTCAGTCAAATCCTGATATCAAGGCCTATCATTCTAAGCTCACCATGTTGTATAGATGTTCTGCAGGCCTTTTAGCAGCCATGATTTCAACTTGTGGTTCATTTCTCTAGGCACCCGCAACTGACCATTTTCCTTTTTCCCCTCAAAGAGCTGTATCATACATCATTACTGCAGAATAGAGTAAATTGTACTGGCATATGTAGATTAGGTCAGATTCCCTACAGTGTGGAAACAGGCCGTTCAGCCCAACAAGTCCACACCGCCCCTTGGAGCATCCGACCCAGACCCATCCCCCATAACCCACACACCCCTGAACACTACGGGCAATTTAGCATGGCCAATCCACCTAGCCTGCACATCTTTGGACTGTGGGAAGAAACCGGAGCACCCAGAGGAAACCCACGCAGACATCGGGAGAATGTGCAAACTCCATACAGTTACCCGAGGCTGGAATCAAACCCGGGTCCCTGGTGCTGTGAGGCTGCAGTGCTAACCACTGAGCCACTGTGCCACCCTTATCACCAGGAAATTTGCGTTGACATGCATTGTCTTCTAGCAGAGCTTCCATTTAATTATTGCATTGGTGCAATAGAACGCCTTTCTATTTTATGTCAATTAATTGGCTGTGGGTACAAAATTGCTAACCATGTACAGTCAACATTGGCTTCTCAATCTGGAAAAAATCTTTCACTTCCTCTATTGTTAATGGAGAGGATATAGGTGTGTGCACATGGAAAAAGAGATTTAATTATGTCTTTACTGTAGCATTGCGAAGTAAAATAGCTAACTCTGGTGATGGCCCTTCAGATGCCAGGAAAGGATACTATGGAACAATTTGAAGTGGGTAATAGTCTTCACTATAGGAATGAGAAAGCATGTTATTTTAGCTTCTCTAATACATACTTCTGGAAGTTGTTTTGCGGCCTTATCATTTTATTTAAGTTCTTTGTCATAATTTATCTCAGAGTTCTAACTTCAGTTGCTCTTTTGATCACCCCTGCACATTTTCCTTCCCATTTCTGCGTGCCGACATTCTGAAAAACAAACTTGGGAAATCTTTAGTCTGTTATAAGTGCTGAGGGGCTGTAAGAGTTTTATCTGTCTTGTTTCTGCTACCGGGAGGGTTGACATGCATTATCTTTTCCCAACGCATATGATCATTTTCTAAAAATGCCTGTTGACAGCCATGAATATTGTTTGATTGCTGACTGTGATTATTTCAAATTCTAAAGTGATTATTCATAGTCAGACATGAGCGTTTGCTACTCAGGACTGGTTTAAATGAACATATTTGCTGGCTGATCATAATTCAAACAATTCATGAAACATATTGTTAACCATTATTAAAAATATGACAGGCTCTCATTATCAATTTTAATCAGATTATATTTACCACAGAATTGCTAATGGTTAGAAACTGTGCTACTTAGAAAACCTTTTCAGTGAGAATTGTACATTCTGTATTATCTATTGTAAGCATGCCTTCTCAATTTAGTATGAAATTTCATTATGAGTAAAGGTTTTCCAAAATTACTTTTGCTGCTGATTTAAAAAAATTCATTTCAGGATTTAAAAAAAATTGTATTTTGTTTTTTAAAAACCAGTGATGGTTTGTGTAAAATTTAGGTAGCGGAGTGGACTTGATGGGCTGAATAGCCTTACTTCCACTCCTATGTCTTATGTCCTATGGTCTTATGGTGTCTAAAGGACGGAAAATTATGAGTTGTGGTAAATGGCTGTTTTACAGGTTGGTAAGCAGGCATATTCCCCATAGTTCAGTGCTTGGGTCAATGCTTTTTGTTTGGTTATGTTTGAATAATTCAAATATTGGAATTCAGAGTAAACCTTCAAACTTTGATGATGATAATAAACCTGGAGACATGGTAAACATTGGGAACGAGACCAATCAATGATAGAGAATGGATAGTCTAGTGGAGTGAGCAGACAAGTGACAGAATTGAATAAAGAATTACGTGGCATGCATTTTTGCAGAAGGAATAGCGAGAGGCTATATGTATTTCTGCTATAATGCATGTTTCATTAACACAAATTGGCTGTAATGTGATTGATGAATAGCGGACACTATTTGGATAATGCAAACTTTCTGCTGTGCAGGCATAGCGATTTTCCTATAGTGCGATTTTCTGTAGCGCGAGGTCACACAAGAAAGCAATTACCATGTTATAGGAGAAGTACTTGTATGTGAATTTAATGGCACAGCTCTAAAGAATGTGCAGTAACAGGGGAAAGTGGGAGTTTGTATCAACTGAGAATTGAAAGTGGCATGATATATTGACAGACTAAATAACAAAGCATAGGGGATCTGCTTTATAGGTATGGCTAATGAGCAGCGTTGTTAGTTTCTTTGTCCAGCCGACTGGTTTTCATGCAAATGTTTCATCTCCTTTCTACATGACACCATCAGTGCTTTGCAGCCTCTGTTGAAACACTATTGTTCTGTCCTGGTTTGAATTTATATGGTCTGTTCTGTCGTAATGGGCAGTCTTGTTTCCAGTTTGGTACCGTAGTGGCATGTAGGTGGGGTCTATGTCAACATATTTGGTAATTGCTTCAGTGGTTGAAAACCAGGCCTCTAGGAAATCTCATGCGTGTCTCTATCTTGCTTGTCCTAGCACTGTAACTTCGTCCCAGACAAATTGATGTCCTTCTCTGTCAGGATGTATGGAAATGAGGGAGAATTGGGCGTGCTGTTTTGCTGCAAGTTAGTGGTCCTGCATCATGGTGGCGAGTTTCCTGCCCATCTGTCCTATGTAGCATTTCTCACAGTTGCTGCATGGTATTTTACATGTCACATTTGTCCTGCCCATTGTGGATATGGGGCCTTTCATTTTTGAGAGTAACTGGCGAAGTGTGAGTCTTGTAGTCAGTTCTGTTGTGTTTCTAACATAGAGTAGGGTGGCCAGTGTGTTGGGGCATACACTGTCTTCTTGGTATTGTTTGTTTGCTAGGCATCAGTGGACGAAACTGTTAGGATAAACATTGTCTGCAAAGACTCTGTATAGGTGTTCCTCTTCAGTTTAGCGCAGCTCCAGGGTGTTACAGTGAGTTATCACTCATTTAAACAGAGTCTTGACACAGCTCTGTTTATGGACATTGGAATGGCTACTGTTGTAATTCAGGAATTGGTCTGTGTGCGTAGTCTTTCTATACACACTCCAACCGCAACCTGAGCTACAGATCTTCATTAAAACTTTAAATGGCTAAAGATTATAAAAGCAAAGAAGTTAATCTGAACCTTAATGTAACCCTGGTTACACCATGACTGATGTCTTCCTTCAAGTTCTGCTGAACACAGTTTAGGAAAGGTCCTTGAAAGGGTGTAGAGCAGAATTACACCAATGGATCCAGTGATGATGGATTTTGTCTCCAAGATACAATTGGAGAAGCTGAGCTTTTATTCATTCTTGGGACATCAATGTCACTGGCTTGGTCAACATATATTGCTCATCACTAATTGTCCTTGGGAAGTTAGTGTTGCACTGCTTTTTTGAACTGCTGCAGCCCTTGGTGCAACAGGGACCCCCACAGTGCAGAAGGGGGTTTCAGGGTTTTGATCTAGTGACAATAGAGGAATAGCAATATGGCTCAGGAGTTCAGAAAATATGGAAGTGTTGTGGAGAGACAATCAGAGGGCATTCAGTGATTACTAAAATAGAAACAATTACAGGATTAAAGGGAAAATAAGGAAGATTGGCACCACACCAAATTGCTCATTGTGTATATGATGGGTCGAATAGCCTCCTTTCACACCTAAACAATTGTGTGATACTGAGTTCTAAGGTGGAATGGTGTGCAGTTTAGAGGCGAATGGCCAGGTTGTGTGACGCACATGAATCCACTGCTCCTGTCCTTCTAAGTGGAGAGGTCTTGAGCAATTCTTTGCTCTTTGTAGAAATGATCTACCTGGGTAATTTTCCACATTGCTCATTAGATGCAGTGTTGTTGCTATAATGGAACAGCTTGGCTAGGGGTGCAGAAAGATCTCAAACACATATCTTCAGCACATCTGTCAGAATATCGTCAGGGCCTATAGTCTTTGCAATATCCATTGACATCAGCTATTTCTTTATATTGTGTCGAATTAATTGAATTGGTTGACGATTGGCCCTTGTGATTCTGGGAACCTTAGGAGGAGACACATCTGGCTGAATGTCGATGTAAATACTCCAAGCATTGCTGTTTGCACTGGAGTTTTAGTTGCTTAATTATTCATCATTATTCAGGACTGGAGGCGCAGGCCTGCAGAGCTTAGATCTGGTCCATTGTCTGCCTATTGCATGTTCCTGCCACTGTTTGTTGTTTGGCACACAGGTAGTCCCGTGTTGTAGTTTCATGATGTTGACACCTCTGCTTTGGTATCTAGAGTCATGTGTAAGCCAAATCAGATAAGGAAAACATATTGCTTTTCTTAAAGAACATCAGTGAACCAGGTGGGTTTCTAACAACAGTTGATGATTATTACATGGTCACAATTAGTCTAGCTATTAATTCCAGATTTTATAAAATTTAAATATCCCCCTTCTGTTAGGATTGAAACATAAATCCCCAGACCAATAGCCTGTGATTCTAGATTAATAAACCAATGACATGGCCAGCTCACCACATCCTCCCTTGGGTTGTTCACCAGGCAATAAGGAAGATGAAGGGAGGTTTGGTAGAGATGTTGAAGATAATGAAATGCAGACAGAGTAAAACTGTTTTCATTAGTTGATGTTGCAAGAACTAAGGGACACAGTTTTAAGGTTTGGGCATAGGATCCAGATGTATGTCAGGAAGAACTTCTAACTGAGTGAGTAGCAATGGTGGGGAACGCACTGCCTAATAGGGTGGAGGAGACAGAGACCACTCAATAATTCCAATGGGAAATTAGATGGGCACTTGAAGTAAATGAGCATGAAGAGCCAAGGGACAAAGTGGACTGAGTATGGGTGTGGAAATTACTGATGTACAGAAAGCTATTATGGACTTTGATAGGCTAAGTGTTTGCCTTCTGTGTCATAATGACACCATGAGTATGAGAACGTCAGTGAAACAAAGGTCAAAATAGCTGAGTAAATGCTGTGAAAATTAATAAAATAAAGAGTTTCTTTTATTTCTAAACACTGAAAAACAGGAATATAGGCGTAGGGTTACACCCAGGCAATTTAAGTGACAACCCATGATTGCTTTGACAATTCACAGGGTGCGCTTTTAGAATGCTCATGATCAGACTGTCACTTAACCTCTGGATCTTCTTTTCAACTCATTGTAGAAGTGAGGAACTTCTGTTTATTGTCAGTATCTGTCATTACAAAAATGTTTTCTCAAAAATGATTGCAGATTGTACATCCAGGAACAGCTGCAATCTGTTTTCAGTTCTGACAGCCTTACAAAACTGTCCTCACTGCAAATGATCTAAGAGGCCCCTTTAAAAAAATTCAAATTGCACAACCTTTGATTCTTTGCTTGCCAGAAATTGCAACTGGAGAAGTATCAGTGTCTTCAATACAACGTTTACAATATGTAATAAACATGTTGGTGCAACAGAATGCAATTTACGTATATTTCCAGTTTTGAATTTAGACAAGAAACCATATCAGAGTTTTCGTCAATTTGACATGAAACCAAGTTTTACCAATTCATTGCAACTGTTTCATTTCCAACAGGTTGATAGTTAGATGAAAACAGACATAGCACTGCATTTTAAGTTATAATTCTAATTGAAATGTCACGTGAGAGTTTCCCATTGAGCTAGCTGTTGTGTAGGTAGATTGAAATTGTATGTCATAGATTGGCTAATATTCATTGTCAGCTATAGTTTTCTCCTGGTATCATTTCAGTTCTTGCATTTGTCTTTCTTGAACAAAGAATAATGAAAATTGAGTGTCGTCATGAAACCAGGTGTTTGGCTCATTCTAGGAAGACTGGAAGGTGTCTGGTATTCTACATGGGTCAGTGATCATGGCACAATTAACTCATTGTATTTGAAGTATTTTATTTTGCCATTCCTCACATTCACATTGAAGAGGCTTGAGGCAAAACGCAAACTATTGTCAGTTTGTATCTACCAGGCTGAGCATAAACCCAGGCCAAAGAGCTTAAAGGCAGTTTGTCTGCCTAACTGGGGATCCAAATTGGCATATGAGCCACTCCAGAGACATTATTTGGGTAGGTCGATATTGTGACTATTGGAAGCATGTGGTTGAACTATCCAAAATCGGCAGATCATGGCATCAGAGATAACAAGGTGTAGAGCCGGATGAACACAGCGGGCCAAGTAGCATCATAGGAGCAGGAAGGCTGCGTTTTGAGCCGAGACCCTTCATCCAGCTCTACACCTTGTTATCTTGGATTTTCCAGCATGTGCAGTTCCTATTATCTCAGATCATGGCATCAGTCAGTTTATAGCTGATTTGAGACTATTGGTACTAGTTTCAACCTCATCACATTAGCTGATGCCCTTATTTACACTCAGAACATTCAATATGCATTCGACGTCAGGAAGGAAACACCTGGCTGTTGCTGAATTAAGTGAAATATTTGTGATCAGAGATAATGGGAACTGCAGATGCTGGAGAATCCAAGATAACAAAGTGTAGAGCTGGATGAACACAGCAGGCTCAAGTAGCATCTAAGATTGCTGCTTGGCCTGCTGTGTTCATCCAGCTCCACACTTTGTTAAGTGAAATATTTGGTGGTTTGTACTAATAGAGTTGTAAAGTCATTTACAGTGGTTGGAAAAGCACATGGTGAAGGCCCAAATTTTGATTCCAAAGGTGTTGCTCAGTCCACTATTGCCAGTTAAGTGTGCTGTTCTTTACATCCTCCTTAATCTGCAGCAGGTGAGAATGAGCACAGATGACGCGGGTTGAGGGGGGGGGGGGGGGGGGGGGGTCGGTGGGGGGTGGGGGGGGGGAAGGCTGGGTATGGGTGGAGGTGGGTGATATGGTCTTTTAGTGGGAGAAAATATTTGACCAGGCTCTTCAGGGAGCAAATCCCTTACCTAACCCTCAGCAAGGAGCAATGTGTTAGGTACATCCATTTCACTGTGGAGGTGCTCACCTATGCTTCAGTGCACAATTTAAGCAAATATGAGAAGAAGGAAGAAGAGGAAGAGGAGGAGAAGGATGAGGCTAAGTGCCATTAATATCAAAGGCTAAAAAAATCAACCGTTGTTATACTGCATGGATTATATACCAATGCCAAATGATGCCATTTTGGGCTAAGGAACACTTCAGTTGCATTTCAGAGGCTATGAAGCAATTTGTAGCTGATGTTCATGATTGTGTCATGTATTTAGATGACATTCAGATATATAGTAATACTTGGGAAAAGAGTCTCAGACAAGTAGATGACCTGGTTAAGCCAATTATAGTTGGCTGGCCTAACAATAAATTTAGCCAAAAGTGAATTTGGAAAACCATGGGTAACTTGAGGAGAGATAATGGGAACTGCAGATGCTGGAGAATCCAAGATAATAAAATGTGAGGCTTGATGAACACAGCAGGCCAAGCAGCATCTCAGGATCACAAAAGCTGACGTTCCGAAACACAACAACTATGTGATTGGCTCTTACGTAGCTGAACAGCTTGTGAATCAGAAACCATCAAATTTCCAACAACAAAATAGCTGTCCTTTGCAATAAAAAAACCACCTCAAACCTAAAGATAGCCAGTTTATTTCTACCTTATTCGCTGCTGTAAATCATGGCTTTTACCCAATAAGCCAGATGTTTTATAAATGTAGCCGCATCTCTCTGTACCTACTGTGGGCAAGTGAAAGCACTTGGAGAAGGAAAATTGAAAGGCAGCAAGACCGGACAAGCCTAAAGGTTCAGACTGTGGATGGGAACCATTGAACTGCCCTCTCAATCTTCTCCCCCTGCCACCCATAAAACCCATGCTTTTTTGAGTCCGTCTATTTGTGTGAGAGGAGGGAATTTGATAAGTGGATTAGAGTTTTAATTAATAAAGTTATACGTTGATGGTTCATAATTAGGAGATTTTGTGGTCAGGATCGGAATTCCCGGAAAGTATGTTGCCTCCCTCGTGCCAGGGTCCGGGACGTCTCCGATCGGGTGTATAAGGTTCTAAAAGGGGAGGGCGAACAGCCAGAAATCGTGTTACATATTGGCACTAATGATATAGCCAGAAAAAGGATTGAGGATATAAAAAGTGATTTCAGGGAGTTAGGATGGAAGCTGCAAAGCAGGACGAACAGAATAGTGTTCTCTAGTTTACTACCGGTGCCATGAGATAGCGAGGCGAGGAACAGAGAGCGGGCGCAGCTTAACACGTGGCTGTGCAGCTGGTGTAGGAGGGAGGGCTTCAGATATGTAGATAATTGGGATACCTTCTGGGGAAGGTGGGACCTGTACAAGAAGGACGGGTTGCATCTGAACTGGAAGGGGACCAATGTCCTGGGTGGAAGGTTTGCTCGAGTAGTTCGAGAGGGTTTAAACTAGTATGGCAGGGGGGTGGGAACCTGAGCTGTATACTGGAGGTGAGAGATGATGCAGGTGAGGCAGTAGCAAGAGGTAGACCAGCTAGTGAGAAGGATTTTCCTGGGAAGGAACCAAGGGATCGGTTAAAGTGTGTTTGCTTTAATGCAAGGAGTATCAGGAATAAACGTGATGAACTTAGAGCATGGAACAGTTGTTGCGAGTGATGAATAAATATGTCCCTCTGAGACAGGCAAGAAGGGGTAAGATAAAGGAACCTTGGATGACGAGAGAGGTGGAGCATCTCGTCAAAAGGAAGAAGGTAGCTTACATAAGTTGGAGGAAGCTAGGGTCAAGCTCAGCTCTAGAGGATTACAGGCAGGCGAGGAAGGAGCTCAAAAATGGTCTGAGGAGAGCCAGGAGGGGGCACGAGAAAGGCTTGGCAGAACGGATTAGGGAGAACACAAAGGCATTTTACACTTATGTGTGGAAGAAGAGAATGGTCAAAGAAAGAGTATGGCCGATCAGGGATAGGGAACTTGTGTGTGGAGTCTGAGGAGGTTGGGGAAGCCCTAAATGAGTTTTTTGCTTCTGTCTTTATGAAAGAAACGAACTTTGTAGTGAATGAAACCTTTGAAGAGCAGGTGTGCGTGCTGGAATGGATAGAGATAGAGGAAGCTGATGTGCTGAAAATTTTGTCAAACATTAAGATTGACAAGTCGCCAGGCCCGGACCAGATTTGTCCTCGGCTGCTTTGGGAAACGAGAAATGCAATTGCTTCGCCACTTGCGAAGATCTTTGCATCCTCGCTCTCCACTGGAGTCGTACCTGAGGACTGGAGAGAGGCAAATGTAATTCCTCTCTTCAAGAAAGGAAATAGGGAAATCCCAGCAATTACAGACTAGTAAGTCTCACGTCTGTCGTCTGCAAGGTGTTAGAAAGGATTCTGAGGGATAGGATTTATGACCATCTGGAAGAGCATGGCTTGATTAAATGCAATCAACACGGCTTTGTGAGGGCAGATCATGCCTCACAAACCTTATCGAGTTCTTTGAGGATGTGACTAGAAAAGTTGACGAGGGTCGAGCTGTGGATGTGGTGTATATGGACTTCAGCAAGGCATTTGATAGGGTTCCCCATGGTAGGCTCATTCATTGGGTCAGGAGGAATGGGATACAGGGGAACCTAGCTGTCTGGATATAGAATTGGCTGGCCAACAGAAGACAGCGAGTGGTAGTAGAAGGAAAATATTCTGCCTGGAAGTCAGTGGTGAGTGGTGTTCCACAGGGCTCTGTCCTTGGGCCTCTACTGTTTGTAATTTTTATTAATGACTTGGATGAGGGGATTGAAGGATGGGTCAGCAAGTTTGCAGACGACACGAAGGTTGGAGGTGTCGTTGACAGTATAGAGGGCTGTTGTAGGCTGCAGCGGGACATTGACAGGATGCAGAGATGGGCTGATAGGTGGCAGATGGAGTTCAACCTGGATAAATGCGAGGTGATGCATTTTGGAAGGTCGAATTTGAAAGCTGAGTACAGGATTAAGGATAGGATTCTTGGTAGTGTGGAGGAACAGAGGGATCTTGGTGTGCAGATACATAGACCCCTTAAAAGGGCCACCCAAGTGGACAGGGTTGTTAAGAAAGCATATGGTGTTTTGGCTTTCATTAACAGGGGGATTGAGTTTAAGAGTCGTGAGATCTTGTAGCAGCTCTATAAAACTTTGGTTAGACCGCACTTGGAATACTGCATCCAGTTCTGGTTGCCCTATTATAGGAATGATGTGGATGCTTTGGAGAGGGTTCAGAGGAAGTTTACCAGGATGCTGCCTGGACTGGAGGGCTTATCTTATGAAGAGAGGTTGACTGAGCTCGGACTTTTTTCTTTGGAGAAATGGAGGAGGAGAGGGGACCTAACTGAGGTATACAAGACAATGAGAGGCATAGATAGAGTTGATAACCAGAGACTATTTCCCAGGGCAGAAATGGCTAACACGAGGGGTCGTAGTTTTAAGCTGTTTGGAGGAAAGTATAGAGGGGATGTCAGAGGCGGGTTCTTTACACAGAGAGTTGTGAGAGCATGGAATGCGTTGCCAGCAGCAGTTGTGGAAGCAAGGTCATTGGGGACATTTAAGAGACTGCTGGACATGCATATGGTCACAGAAATTTGAGGGTGCATACATGAGGATCAATGGTCGGCACAACATTGTGGGCTGAAGGGCCTGTTCTGTGCTGTACTGTTCTATGTTCTATCTTCTATGTTCTATGTACTTACCTGTAACTGGAATCCAATTCTTTGTAATAGATAGTAATTCTGTTAAATACAGAAACCTGTTCTGTGCTTCCAGTCAACTGGGTTAAAAAAGATACAGGTAATTTGGAGTATTTTATGTACTTTGATAAAATGTTTGACTTTTGTGGTAACTCTGAGAGTAGCCAGGAGTTGATTTTCAGTGGAGTGCCCTAGTAGGGTGTAAAACAGGCTGGGTTTTTTGTGAGTATCCCCTGTCGTCAGCCCAGCAGTTGCCGAGAGGAAGCAAATATTTGTGACACTTGTGAGTGGAAGAGACTGTAGGAATCACGACGGCTCCCTGGGTTGCATAGGCTCACCTCAAGGACTTGTTTCACCCCCCAGATATAAATTCAAAAAGTGAAAGCCTTTTCTGTTCATGAATGCTGCTGACTGATCTCGGAGAGCTCTCAGCAACAAAAAGTGTGTGGTCAGTCGTCTTAGCAACTCCCCCTGTGGAAAACCAGCAATGGCAATGAATCTCCCAGCATGGTTAACTGGCTCAGAGTCTGTGCTGAATTTAACAAGTTCATTGGCTTTTCTAAACAGTGCATTAAGAACATAAAACATAGGAGTCAAAGTCAGCCATTCAGCCCACTGAATCTGCTTTGCCATTCAATGATATCATGGTTGACCTGATAATCTTCAGCTGTTGCTGATCTGCTCAATGTATTTGTGAGTGACTGACTGTGATATGCCACACATATCCTCAGTGGAACTCTGGAAAGACCAACCAGTGCATAAATTCAATGTTGCAATGACTTTCAATGCCACTGGCATTGGATTGCCTCCCAAGCCACAAGGGCACATGTTTTCCTGAAGAAAATGATGTATGTGAGTGACATCCTCAGCCTCGCTCAGATTTGTTATTGAACATTGACATCTTTGATGGTTTCAGGCCCACCACTGGCACAGGATCAGTCATTACCACTTCAGTGGTGGACACCACTGTTTTGTCTAATGAATCGACTCTGTGCAGCCATAAAAGTTCCCTGATTGTTAGGGGCTGCTACATTTGGATGTGTGCCACACTGACCTGCAAGACAGAAGGAAGTGAGTCAGTGAATAGTTGTGGCAATCAGGATCAAAATATAAGCACTAAGTACACGCTGTGGCTTGGTAAAACTTGGCAGATGGAATATGATGTGGTAAAATGTGAGGTTACGCACTTTGGCTGAAAGAATGGAATAGCTGAATTTCATTTGAAAGAGGAAAAGCAGCAGAAATCTGAACCTGAGGGATGTCATGCATGAGCCACAAACCTTGCATCAAGGTTTAGTAGATAATAGAGAAGATAAATGGGCAGTTAGTTTTTATTTCAAAGGGAATGAAGTATAAAAGATAGGAAAGTCTTGCTACAGCTGTACAAGGTACTAGCCGTACCACACCTAGGATAGTATGAACAGTTTTAGTTCCCTTGTCTAAGAAAGGATATGCTGGCATTGGAGACAGCTAAGTTAAGGTTCATTTCATTAATTCTTGTCCTGGAAGGATTTCATTTTGCAGACAAGTTGAGTAAGTTGGGTCACTGGAGTTAAGAAGAATGGGAAGTGACCCTATTGAAATATGTCAGACTCGATGGAGAGAGTTTGTCTCTTCTTGGGGAAAAGCCTTGGACCAGAGGACATAGCGTCTGGGTAAGAAGTCACCCATTTAAGACAGAGATAAGGAGCAATACTTTCTGTCAGAGGGGAATGAATCTGTGGGAGTTCTTTGCTGCAGAGAGCTGTTGAAGTTGGGCCTTTTTTTCAAGGCTGTAAAACAGATTTTCAAACAGTAAGAGATTGAAGGATAACGAGGAAAAGGCAGGAAAAGGCATTGAGGATTGTCAAATCATTCATGATCTTAGTTGTAGAGAAGTAACTGGTAGAGAAGGCTCAGTGAGCTGAATGGCCTACTCCTGCTCCTATCCCTATAGGTATGAACATTCCTGCAGTACAAAGTATTTGGAAATGAGATGAAGCTCTTTGTTTGAGGTTTGAGCCATAGTTGAGTAAGATTGGTATTAGGAAAGAAAACGAATGGTAGTGATCAGCGAGTGAAGCTAATCATTCCATTGCAAGGATCTGACATTTTTGAATATGGATCTATTGATCTTGACTACTGGTATGAATTTATTGAACTTCTCTGCAGTCTGCATGCATGTCCTTAATGCTGCATAGCATTAACAGTAATGGCTATTGAAATAACTCCACAGAGGCCATTATCTTGTCACCAAGTCATATGTGGAGAGTCCTTGACACTGATCCAGCTCCTCAGAGCCAGGTGTCAGAATGAACAGAACATCTAACACTCCTGTTCTTTCAGCCAGGGCTCCCTGACTGGACCAGATTAACAGCCCCAACCAGGGAACTCGTACTCTATGAGATGCACCTGGCTGAACCTGTTTCAATCACTACAGCTATCCCCTGCTATTGCCTTCATAAAGTTGGTTTGGAGGGCTTCCTAGCCCACTCCAGTTAGAGGATTTCCATCCTCCTGTACATACTATGCAGTCTTCAGTGCTGTGTCAACAGAAGTTGCAGCACCTTCTGTCATGTTGCACTATTTGCACTCATTCCAGATGTCAGTGTTATTCCCCAGGCACTTCTAGCTCCTCCAACAGCCTGGCTACACCTCGCAGGCTGGATTCAAGTAACTCAGGACACCTTGAAATAGCTTACTACACACAAATGTGGGCTCCTGTCGAGTTATGTAACTACAATTTGAGCTGGGCTATATGCTAACATCATTTTAATTGACAGGTAGCACTAAATTAGAATGCTGCCTGCATCAGGAGGAATGAATGGGGATTAATCAGGTGAGTGGTCCCCACACCCAGTGGGAGCTATTACATTTTTGCCCATAATTTTCTACTTGCATAAAACTGTCATCTCCCCTGATGCTAACAGCACCATCAAGAGGGATTGACTTTCCAATTCATTTTTGGTGCGTAGAAATTTACTAAAGAGCAGAAGTAAGAAAGTAAATTTGGGCATGTTACCTGATTTTTAACAATACCTAGTGGTAACAAATACAAGCCATTCAACCCTGGCCGAGCTAACCCAAGCTCATCCCTAGGTTTTCCAATCCTTCACTTAGAGGAAGCAAGGAGAAGCCTTGGAACATGAATGCCTAAAAATTGACTTTCAGCAACAGACTAGAATTGGTTTATCGTATGTTAGTAACTTTCAGAAGACTACAGGATAGTAATGGCTCATGTTTTCTGTTGAGCAGTCAATCATTTCTACTGCATAGGTAGGATTTGCACAGAGTGACCCTGGGGAATCCCCACAGTAGCCCACTCTGAGGGATTGCCTGAGAAATTGAAGATTCTGTGAGACATTTCTCCTGGAATGCTCTCAAGAAATCCATTTAAAGCAAGGAATTTGAAGGTCCTGCTGTAGTTACCTAAATAGTTGTTATTAAAATCCCAGCCTAACTCCTGAGTAACTATACAGTTAACACCTGACCTTAACTCACATGCCTCCAACTACATGCCTATGACTCTGATCTGACATACCCTTCCCTGCTGAGAATTCGGCATTTTCTCCCCTCTCAATGGACTCAAAACTCTCCTCTGTCCTCATTCCCTGATACCCACTGCTCCACTGCACCTTGACCCAATTCCCTCACCGTGCCAGATCAGAAATGGCTGGCTTCCTGCCCTCCAAGGTCCAAATCCCCCAGGACCTGAGACTGTTCTTCCTCTGCTGAACCAGACTGGCCTTCCCCCTCCATTGAACCCGGCAACATCCCCTACCCCCTCATCCCCAGGACAAAACCATTCCTCACCAGCAGACCCAACATCACTTCTACCGTTGCTAATGTATCTATAAATTACTGTCTCCTTCCCTGCATTACTTGGTCCTGTCCCTCGCCCGGGACCTGCCCCATTGCTGGGTTCCAACAAGTCTCTATCCCAGTCCCCCACTGGACCCGACATCCCCTGTCCACCCTAACCTACCTAAAACACTCCAGCATTTGCCTGGTTATCACAATCACAACACATACTTGTTGCCTAGCCACCTGGTGCTTTATTTACCTGGCACCCTACCTCCTAACTACTTGACAACCTACCTGGCAGCCTAGCCATCTGGCACCCTATCCATTTGGGGCACTCCTTACAAGGCAGCCTACCTACCTGGCATCCTTCGCACATGGCACCCTATTCAACTGGCACTTTACCCTTACTCTCCTGCCACCCTGACCTCACAGTTACCTTATGTACCTACTTTTTCACAGGAACCATCAAGTACTTTGACTTTGTTATGCTAGAACATTCAATCAGATAATAGGGCAACTGACTGCTGTGAAAGTGGAGACGGTTATCCTTCCCCCTGCTGTCTTGCACTACAAGGGATCCATCAGTTTAAAGTACCACTCAGCATTTCTGAAGAAGCCCTGATCGAAACTTCCTCTCAAAAATGCTGATTTCATTTTACTGTAAGAGACGAACCGAGTGGCAGAGTGTGATTACAACTCTTTGGAAAATGCACGTGTCTGTTCCTTGTGTAACAAAACAATGTCAGTTGACCTATTCTGCTATGCTCAATGAATACTCTTCCTGATCACTGACAGAACAAAAAAGAACAGTGCCCTGCTCTTGATTTTTTTGATTTTAGTATATTGCAATTAATTACATAACTGCACCCAGCAATTTACTGTTTGTACTGCTGAACAAAAGAAGCACCAACCCAAGCAGAGGATTTTTGATAAATAGAATATTTTGTGACTCGTAAACGATAAGCATTTTGTGCTTTTTTTACAGATAGACAAGTTTCAATCTATTTATCTTAAAAATCCTGGTCTATGTCAGAATCTGACATAATATATTTTGCTTGATTCTTTGAAACAAATATATCCAAAGTCACAAAAGATGAAGACAGTGACGGACACCATGAAATACGATTCAAATATTATCATTGATGCAGAATGAGCCCAGAGAAGTAGTCAATTTTAGAAAATAATTCTTGGGACATTTGTGTCACTGGCTGAGTCAGTATTTATTGCTCATCTCTGATTTCCTTTAGGAAGGTGGAGGTGCAGCTATTACTTGAATCCTTTTATTCATTTTTATTCACTCACGATATGCGCATCCTGGGTTGGGCCAACATTTATTGCCCATTCCTATTTTGTCTTGAGAAGGTGGTAGGGAGTTGACTTTTTGAACTCTTGCATTGTTGGCATTTGCGAAGTGTAGGTATACATTCAGTGCTTTTAGGAAGGGAGTTCAAGGATTTTGACACAGTAAAATTGAAGGGATAATACTGATATAATTCCAACTCACAACAGTAGATGTCTTGGAGTGGAACTGGCAGATTGTGGAATTGTAATAAGACAAATAACACAGCACATGATTCATTTTACAAGTCACAAGAGAAGCTCATATAATGACGCGTGGAGCATCAGGGACACAGCAGGCCAGGCAACATCAGAGGAGCAGGAAAGTTGACATTCAGTGTTGGGATCCTTCTTTAGAAATGGAGGTGGGGGTGGGGAAGGAAATCAGAAATAAATAGAGAGGGGGGTGGGGCTGGGGTAGGTGGGATGGTGATAGGTGTGTGCAGGTAGGGAGTCGTGGGGATTGGTCAGTGAGGTGGGAGGAGCAGATAGGTGGGAGAGAAGATGGACAGGTTGTGTCAGGACAAGGAGGCAGGGATGAGAGGGAGAGCTGGTCAAGGAATGAGGCTGGGGGTGGGGAGATTTTGAAACTGGTAAAATCCACATATAGGCCATTGGGCTGTAGGCTCCTGTGGCAGAATATGAGGTGCTACTCCTCCAGTTTCCGCATGGCATCATCCTACTTCATACAGACTAAGGGGGTGGCCATGGGAACCTGCATGGGCCCAAGCTATGCCTGCCTCTTCGTAGGACTGACCAGTCCCCACCACTCCTTACCTGCCCATTTCTGAAGAAGGGTCCCAACCCGATAGGTTAACTTTCCAGCTCCTCTGATGTCGGGCCTGCTGTGCTCCTCCAGCTCCACACTGTGTTATCTCTGACTTCAGCATCTGCAGTTCTTACTACCTACAAAAGAAGCTGCTAATAGTAAATGTTACTATATTTAACGATGATTGATCATGAGGGGTGCTCACATTATCTGATACCAGAGTTAGTGAGGGGTGATTAAATTATGTGATATTATGGACAAGTGTAAAAACAAGGAATTGAGACTCCTCCTTTTGAAGTAGTTGATTACAGCATCATCCTGCAATATTTTATTCACCAGTGAAGCATAACTGCTTTGTATCACAACATCATATGCAATAGCTTTCCTTCCTGCACTTGGCCATTTTGTGACAGGTGTGTTTCAGGCCCAGTAAGGTCATGATCCCCACCAGATGGGTAGCAGATTAGGCCTGTTAAGAGCCTCGTTAAATTAAGAAGACCAAGTGGGATTTTCCAGTTTCTATTCTGCCAGCCAGCTGCTTGCTTGGAAGAATGATCATAGAGGAGAATTTCTTAGTTTTCTTTTCTGCTTATAACCTTATTGCTGCCAAGGCGTGATTTATTCATGTCTTTTGAACATCTAGCAATCTGGTCCTACATTATTTATGAAGTATGCTATTGTGATTCATTTAGTTTCATTACTAGATGTTTTTTCCATGCTTTGCTTTGGCAAGAACTCATTTTGAACAAAAAAAACTCTCGAGCGCAGAAAGTCAGAAACAAAAACAGAAATTACTGGGAAAACTCAACAGGTCTGGTAGCATTTGTGGAGAGAAAGTGGTGCCCATGCATGTTCTCCCATATCCTTACCCCAACTCCCACCCACCGGGCATCGTCATCACATGCACAAAACGAAGTTGCTGGAAAAGCTCAGAAGTCCCTGAAGAAAAAAAAATCAGAGTTAGCGTTTCAGGTCTGGTGACCCTTCCTCAGTTCCGAGACCTGAAACATTAACTCTGATTTATTCTTCACAGATGCTGCCAGACCTGCTGAGCTTTTCCAGTAATTTGTTTGTGTTCCTGATTTACAGTACCACCAGTTCTTCCGGTCATCCCATGGGATGCTACCACAACCAACCTATTATCAGCTACAAATGGTTCACCTTAACAGCTATTGATTCCCACACTGTGACCTTTAGACATTCCTTTGTTTATCCAACTGTTGTTCTCTCTCTCAGGCTTCACCTCCTATCGCTTCCTTCTGGCCTCCACCCCATCTTCAGCATAAATCCCAACCTTTTCACAAACAAAATCAGTTCTGAGGAAGGGTCATTGGACCTGAAGCATTAACTCGGCTTTTTCTCCACAGATGCTGCCAGGTCTGTTGAGTTTTCCCAGCAATTTCTGTTTTTGTTTGAGCTCGATTTTAATTTTATCCTTGTTTTCAAATTCATTCACGGCCTCACTCTCCCCTATCTTAACCTCCTCCAGCCCCATAACCGTCCGAGATATCTGGGCTGCTTTAATACTGACCTTGTGAGCATTACCAATTTTAATTGATTCATCCTTGGTGGATGTACCTTCAGTTGGCTAGATAGTGAAGACTGGAATTCCCTAACCATACCTTTTCATTTCTGCAGCTCACTTTCTGCCTTTTAGAATACTCATTAAAAGTTATCACTTTGACCATGATTTTGATCATCTGCCTGAATGTCTTTTTACTGTTCTATAAAACACAATGGACATTTTATGCTGTCAAAGCTGCTGTTACACAGTATGTGTGAAACTGAAACTCAGAAAACATTTGATAACGGACTCAATTGCAACGTCAGCACACTGCACCTTAGTATAAGCACGTGGACCTGTGAAGCAAAACTATGACATAACTTGCCTTCATTAAGAACAATTGTTGTTGGTTGGCTCGCCGAGCTGGTTCATTCGTTCACAGACATTTCATTACCTTGCTTGGTAACTTCATCAGTGCAGCCTCCGATAAAGCGCTGTTGTGTTTTCCCGCCTGGCATTTAAACCCTGGTGTTTGTTGAGCTGGATTACCTCACTTGCTTTGCAGTGGACCTATGCCAGAAGGAAGAAGAGTACTTCCTCCAAGTATTCAAGGACAGTGGGTACCCAAACAACTGAGTCCGATGATGCCTATTACATGAAGGACAACAGGAAGATACTGCACGTCCCAACACACTTCTCACACTAAATTACATCAAGAACATAGCTGAACTGACCACAAGACTCTTACGACCATTGGGCAGAAAGTGAGCTGCAGAGATGAAAAGGTATGGTTAGGGAATTCCAGTCTTCACTATCTATCCAACTGAAGGTACATCCACCAAGGATGAATCAATTAAAATTGGTAATGCACACAACCCCACATCAACCCTACGCCAACTGCTAACCTGAACCAAAGACCCAATACCCACTATGGACAGGACCAATGTCATATACAAGATTCCTTGCAAAGACTGCAACAAACTACTACGTTGGACAGACAGGAAGAAAATTAATCACAAGAGTACACAAACATCAACTAGCAAACAAAAGACACAACCAGTACTCACTCATCTCCATCCATGTGGATAAGGAAAACCACCAGTTCGAACAGGACAACACCAGGATCCCAGGACAGGCCAAGCAGAGACAAGCATGGGGATTCCTGGGCACCTGGTTCTCCACTAAGAAGGCCATCAAAAAACACATAAAGCTAGACCTTATATACACTCCACTGTGAAGGAAAACCAGAAGTGGTGTAACCCAGCTCAATGAACACCAAGGTTTAAATACCAGGTGGGAAAACACAACAGCGCTTCATCGGAGGCTGCACTGATGATGTGACCCAGCAGGGTAATGAAATGTCTGCGGAACAATGAACCAGCTCGGTGAGCCAACCAACCACAACGTCCGCAACCCGAGCTACAAATCTACTCCAAAACCTTATTAAAAAGAGTTGGGAATGTGCAACAAGTGCTGATATTGATTGGTTTCTAAATTGGGCAGAGTAACGGCCTGATAAATGCCATTTTAATCCTGATAAGTGCATGATGTATTTTGGGAAATCTAATAGGGGAAAGACATACACAATGAATGGTAGGTCCTTAGGGAGTACTGAGGAATATAGGAAGCTTGATGCACAAGTCCCATTGTTCTCTAAAGGTCTCACCACAAGTATACAGGATGCTTGACTTCATTTGCTGGTGGATAGAATATAGGAGCAAGAAATTACTTTATAAAACATTAGTTAGGCCACAGGTGGAATATTAGGGTTGCTACTGGAAAGGGTGCAGAAGAGGTTCACTACGATGTTTTCTGGAATGAAAAGTCTGAGTAATGAGGAGAGACTGAATGAGCTGGGTTTGTTTTCCCTGGGGCAGAAGAGGCCAAGGGGGTATCTGATTTATTGATTTATTGTCATGTGTACTGAAATACAGTGAAAAGCTTTGTTTACAAGCAGTATAGGCAGATCACAGTCAGCAAAGGATTTATACATCCAAAAGACTTAGAGACATACAGGTTATATCGCAAGTTACATTATTTGAGGTTAGAGTCTATTGAACAGTCTGAAAACGTCCAACCTGCTCGTGCGTGTGTTCAGGCTTCTGTATCTTCTGCCTGACGGAAGATGTTGTAGGAGATCATTACCGGGGTGCAATGGGTCTTTGATGATGTTGGCAGCTTTTCCTGGCAGCAAGCCATGTAAATAAAGTCTGTAGATGGAAGGTTGACTTTGGTAATGGTCTGGGCTGTGCACACCACCTTCTATAGTTTCTTAACAAAAACCGAAAGAACTGCGGATGCTGTAAATCCGGAACAAAAACAAAGTTGCTGGAAAAGCTCATCAGGCCTGGCAGCATCTGTGAAGAAAAATGCCAAGGGTAACGTTTCGTATCCAGTGATCCTTCCTCACCAAACCTGAAACATTAACTCTGATTTTTCTTCACAGATGCTGCCAGACCTGCGGATCTTTTGAAGCAATTTTGGTTTTGTTTCTGTGGTTTCTTATGGTCCTGGCCAGGGCAGTTGCCATACCAGGCCGTTATGCACCTGGATAGTATGCTTTCAGTCATGCATCTGTAGAAGTTGGTGAGGGTCTGTATGGACGTGCCAAATTTCCCGAGCTGCCTGAGGGAAAAGAGATGCTGTTATGCCTTCTTGGCCATCGTATCTATGTGGGAAACCCAGGACAGGCCGCCTGTTATCACAATTCCACAGAACTTGATACTCTTCAGCATTTTAGCCTCAGTTCCGTTGATGTAGATGGGGGCATGTTCACCTCCTTTCTTTCTGAAGTCAATGATCAGTTCTCTAGTTTTGTTGATGTTGACAGTCAGATAGTTTTCATTTCACCATGCTTACAAAACCCTCCACCTCCCTTGGGTATTTTGACTTGCCATTTTTGGACATCCATCCCACCACGGTGGTGTAAGCAGCAAACTTGTTGATGGTGTTCATTTAGAATTTGGCAACACAGTCATAGGTGTATAGGGAGTACAGTAGTGGTCTCAGGATGCATCCTTGCGGGGATCCAATGTTGAGTGTTATTGTGCAGAAGGTGCAGTTACCTATCCTCACTGATTGTGGCCTGCGGGTCAGAAAGCTGAGGATCCAGTTGCAGAGGGTGGAGCTGAGACCAAGGTCACGCAGTTTTGAGATCAGTCTGCACGGGACAATGGTGTTGAAGGCGAAGCTGTAATGAGCATGATTCTGACGTGGGTGTCTTTGTTGTCCAGGTGTTCCAGGGATGAGTGCAGGGCTAGGAATATGGAATCCTCTTTGTTCCTGTTATGTTGGTAGGGGAACTGTTGGGGATCGAGGCAGGCTGGGAGACTGGAGTTGATGTGGGTCATGACCAGCCTCTCAAAGCACTTCATGATTATTGAAGTCAGAGCTACTGAGCAGTAGTTATTAAGGCACACTGCATGTGTTTTCTTGGGAATGGGAATGATGGTGGTCATCTTGAAGCATGTGAGAACTTCGGCTTGTAGGAGGGACAGTTAAAGATGTCGGTAAATACCTCCATCAGTTGGCCTGCACAGGATCTGAGTGCTCAGCCCAGGGACACCGTTCGGGTTCATTACTTTCCTTGGGTTGACCCCCAGGAAGACCGATTTGACATCTACAGCGGTGACGGAGGGAACAGGTGTGTTTGCGGCTGTCGGGGCAGGTGTCGCCATGCCGTTGGTATTCTGCTCAAACCGAGCAGAAAGCATTGAGCGTGTCAGGAAGGCATGTGTCATTGTCTACCATCTTTACTTTGTGTCCTGTAATGTCGCTTAAGCTTTGCCATAGATAGTGGGAGTCTGTTTGGTAGGTCTGGGCCTCTAACTTGGTTAGGCACTGCCTATTGGCCTCCCTGATGGTTTTGCAGAGATCATATCTGGATTTTCTATGTTGGTCCGGGTCATATAACTTGAATGCTGCACCCTTGGTCTTCAGTATGGAGTGGATTTCCTGGTTTATCCAAGGTTTACAGCTGGGGAACACGCGGATTGACTTCTTTGGCACATAGGCCTCCTTGCATTTGCTAATGAAGTCCGCGACGGTGAGTCTGATTGAGTATACAAAATTATGATAGGCTTGGACTGAGTAGGTTGGGGCAGACATGTCTAAGACCAGAGGGCACAATTTTAAAGTTAATGTCAAATTGTTTAGAGGAGATCTGAGAAATAAAAATCACCTGTAGTCTGGTAGAAATACAGAATGTGCTGATATGGGGGTAGTGGCAGGTACTGTTACAACTTTTAAGAAGCACCTAGATGAGTACTTAAAATGCCAGGGCATAGACAGCTGTGGATCAAGTGCAGGCAAATAGGATGAGTGTAGTTTGGTGTTGGTTGGTTAGCATAGATATGGTGGGCTGAAGGGCCTTTTACCATGCTGAGGGGCTCCAATGGTTCTCTGCTGGTCTTGCCAGCAACCCCTAAATTGCATGAAAGATGAAAAAACAATTAAATATGAACAACATCAATTTATAAAGGGAGCTCAGTAGGGTTAAATGATAGCTGAAATATTACACCTTTTATTGAGATAAAGCATGCCTTTACATGGCCTGCTCACAGTTTATCATGTCTATGTGGGTCTGTCAGTTTTACAAGCCCCTATTCTGCTGAGCTTGGCTGCTGAATAAATGCACTGGTATGTGGTACATTGATGTTGAACGTCATCATGTCTCAACGAAAGGTTAGCAGATTTGGCTGCATATGTAAAACAGAGCAGATTTAATTGTTCCACACCTACTCTATAAAGTATAATACTAGAATTGAGAGAGAATAGCTATCGTAGAAACAAATTAACGTACACGCGTTGACTCTTTCCTAGAATGAAAAAGAGTAAAGTATCCTGATGAAAGTTTTTAATGTTATGGAGGAGTTCTATAATGTAAACGTAGAGATTTTGGTTTCATTTTTGGAAGAGTGCACAACTGGATGCCATAAATCATGAAAACAGTCACTTATAGAATTAAATAAGGAAATCAGAGGCAACTTGTTTATTTAGGAAGTAATGAGAATGTGCAATATGCTCAAACATGGAGAGTGTTAAAACGAACAGCATATATGCATTTTAGGGAATCTAGATAATTGCAAGATGGAGAAAGAAAGAGTAGGATATGTCAGTGGTGTGAGATGAGGTTAATAACATGTGTAGAAGCTCATGTAATACAGCAGAACTAGCACAGCTTGCGTGGGGTGGAAGGCCTGATTCTGTGCTGTAAAATGTGAATTGCATGACAAAGGAACAAATAAAATTGCAATGATTCTTCCAGTTGTTTCTCAGTGCCCAAAGGATTTGATTGACAGGGACAGGTTTTACGAGTTGGGGGCAGTAGTGATTGGAATCAGGTGGATTTCACTGACTACGAGGTCGTTAATTGAGGTTGTTAACCTGGGAAAATTAGGAAGCTCTGGCTGACCAATATAAGTAGGTGATTTAGAATCTCCTCAGTTCAAATGGCTGACCATGGGCAGTGTACCAAGTGCAAGTAAATAAAGTTGGTGATGGGGTATGGGCCTCTGTGTAGTTATTTCAGTGGCAAAGTAGAGACTCAGGTTTCCCTACATCCTGAACTTTAGTTGTCTGAACTTCAAAGTATGCAGAATGTACAGGACTCTTGCCCAGAAGTCGTTCTAATCAACAAGCTTGGTACTTAATCAAGAGGCGTGCACCTCTGAGGATTTCACAGTCTCAGAGGGATGCATTGTGTGTGGAAGTATGGGTGACTCTGATACCTGACCCTTGAGGGTTCCATCTCCCAACTCAACAGTTAATTCTCTGAGTCTGCACTGGAATTCTTTGGACCCGGGGATTGTTGAGCCTATCGAGACTACTTATAGTGCTAAAAGGTATTATCACCTCCAACAAGCTGCTGGGCTTCTCTGAGGCATGGATAACCATTCAGACAGGGTTAGAACAATAATCTCAGACTCATCATGAGTCACTATAACCTCTGCAGTCCAGAAATCTGAAATCTGGAAACAACAGATTTATGTTATTTTTTGTGAGCAGCACAATGCAACGTACAGAATTGCCACTCAGCATTGGAACAAGTCACAAAGTTGAGAGTGTGATAACCTTTGTAATTATTCTAATGGTCCTGGTTGTGTTCTGTTATCTGTTATGGCCAATATGCAATAATAACTTTAAGAGGCCTGCTCATGATGTCATCACTGGATCGTGGCACATGACCTGGGGTATAAAAGCCTCCATCTTATGCTAGGATGGGGCATGACATGTTACTGGGATCATTGCAGCTGTGTGTAACTTAATAGCTGAGTTTAGTCCAATGTCTCTAGACACAATTGTGTCTGTAAGTGCAATTTTTGTACGAAATGTTAATCTGGAATAAATGACCATTGGATTCTTTAATATTACACTATCCACACCAACTTTCCTATGTTATGGGAGGCAATATAAACATTGCTCCATCAGGTAAAATAGCCTGATGGAGGCAAAATCACATCAGTGGTGACCATCTTTAAAAAAAGGCTCCAATAGTTTTATCGTTGAAGTTTAGAAAACTAATTGAAATCTGCCAGACATGAGCTTTGGACAACAGCAAATTCATACAAAAGAACAGTTTCTGTAAGTACAGACACCTTCTTATGTCTGTAGACAGAAGACTGACCATCAAGAAAATAGAACTAATTTCTTTTTAATTAGAATGCGACTTTTATAAAGATAAATTTCTCAATGTTCCTTGCTTTCCATAATCCTCACCTTTCCAACACAGCTCTCCAGTTCCTTTTCTCTATGTATTCAGGCATTCTGGATAACATTTGGAAAATTGTCCGGGTATGTCATGTGTATAAAAAGTAAAACAAATAATATATTCATTTTCAGCCTACTTTTAATCTTCAGTAAAATACTGGCTGTTGCCATCAATGGTACTATCAAACACCCCAAATGCTGCAATGACCTGCTGAGTATGATTCCAACCAACAGAGAGATTTCCCCTGATTTCCAATGACTCTACTTTTGTGGGGCTCCATGATGTTATGCTCAGTCAAAAGCTGCTTTGAAAAAGGGCAGTCACCACCATTTCACCTTTGGGGTATAGCTCTGTTGTTCATGTTAGGACCAACGCTGTGATGCAGTCAAAGGCTGAGAGGCTTCCTTCACAAGTGCCAATTGATAGCACTCTGGGTGATCCCTTCCATTATTTTCCTGATGATCAAGTGTAGTCTGAGAGACTGATCGAACTAGCCAGGTTGGATTTGTTCTGCTATTTGAATATGGAACATAACTGTGCAATTTTCCATGTTATTGAGTAGATGCCAGTGTTCTGGTTGTACTTGGACATCTGGGCTAAGGGCTGGTTCTGGCACATTCACCTTTAGTGATATTTGCAGAACTTGGTCAGGTCCTGTAGCGTCTAGTAATAAATCCCAACCTTAGTTCTTGACAATCCTAAATTTACACATTTGCCTTTTTCAAACCTACAGTTAGTAACCTGGTTTTAAACACTGCAACTGTGATCACCAGCTGCAAAATGGATAGATAGAAGTTAGCACTGTACAGTTGATTCATCTCCAAGATGTGGCAAAACTGAATCTATTTTCAAACTTCCGAAATTAAATAGAAATCTCTTTATCTGAACCAATGACTAATTGCTATAGATTAGTCATAGAGTAAAGGAAGAAAAGTGGTCTGTAAATAGGTGGAAAAGTTAGTCATAAATAAGACACTGACCATACCTCCTGTTAGCATTCATAATGGAAGAATCAGTGCACAAAAAAAATTCACCTTTCTCAAATAGATCATATTAATTATTTCATCGGTGCAGACCTTGCAACTGTTAAATAACAAGAAAAGTTTATTGTACTTTCAAGATTTGCGTTGGAAAAAAACACTGTGTCCGAATGGGCGTAGCTACAAAGAGAGATGCTTGTCCGAAACATTGCGCCACCCTATTAGTCATTTGACTTGGAGTTACATTGCTGAGCACTGAGTCACTTCAAGAAGATTACTGCCAGAGCGACTTGTGCCAGCAGATCATTGAGGTAAAACTTCAAACAACCGTTCAACAATAGCAATGTTTCAGAAGCTAGTGTCCGAATGATTTGATGCATTTTGAAGCACTGTCTCAAGGTTGAGAGCCCTGTGCTGCTACATTGCTGCATGCGATTTCCTCTCCTCAACAAACACCCCCACCACTCCCCAAAACTGAAAGCCAGGTTTAGCTCAGCTTATTAGGATGGAGCTGTTCATGCACAGAATAGTTCAGAAATTAGGTGACGGAGTCCAGTCCAAAATACATTCATTTAAATCTACTGATTCCAGCTCTTGTATAAATATTTAAGCTGTTGATTGAACTTGTACTCTGGACTCTTGTCAAATGTAAGTTTAGCACATTTCTGACAACGAGTTCCAATTGTTGGTAAGGCTGTCTAATTTTGAACATTCAAAGTAAGCCAATGACCTAGATTTTGCATAGGCAAGGAAGGCACAGTGTTCAGCATTTGTCATCATTCAAATTGATAACATTTAAAGGTGGAAGCACTATTTTTTAAAGAACATCCTTTCATTTACCAAATACTCAGCGAGGATATCAGCACAAGAGAAGAATGTTCAAAATACAGACACAGATAAATTCATAGAATTCCGACAGTGTGGAAAGAAGCCCTTTGGCTCAACAAGTCCACACTGACCCTCAGAGCATCATCCCAGACCCATCACCCTCCAACCCACCTAATCTACGTATCCATGAACACTATGAGCAATTTAGGGTGACCAATCCACCTAGCCTGCACATATTTGGACTGTGGGAGGAAACTGGAGCACCCAGAGGAAACCCATGCAAACCATGGAGAACATGCAAACTCAACACAGAGAGTTGCTGAGGGAGGAATCGAACCTGGGTTCCTGGCACTGTGAGGCAGCAGGGCTAACCACTGAGTCAAATCAACTCTCTTTGAAACTAAATTATCAGACTTTTCAAATGTATAAATGGAATTCATCAGACTTTTGAAGTTTTAACGTAAATGGCATTCTACCATGGATTATCACACTTTCTGAATGTTTCAGTTTGTATTGATTCACATATGATTTTTTGAAATATACTTAATTTATGATTAGTTAAAAGTATTGTAATCAAACTTATTTCATTTGCAAAATATGTGTATACATTCCTGATTCTGACCAAACTAAACTGATTTCATACTGTGTTCTAATGACCTTTCATATGATCGATAATGTGGCCTGATTTTTCACAGATTCTCTGCGTGTGCCTCCACCATGTGACTTATATTCTCTGCTCTTGTGATAGAAGACTGTAAGGCCACATAGATGCCTATTTCATGAGTAAATCCGTCCTCATCTGAGTTATAATTCTCACCCTATCAGTGCCTCAGTTAGTTAGAAAATGCGTCTGACGTCAGCAATGAACACTGTCACCTTGCCACAGACCACAAATTCCAGAGTTCTGGCTTTCCAGTTAAAGAAATGGACAATGTTAAACTGTGATTCTCTATTCATCTTGTTTTTGTTCATTGTCTCTTGATTTACATAGGAAGTGCACTCACTAGATCAGCACCAATTATCAGCAAGAAATAGATTTATGAGGATAATGTAACAGATTATTCAGAAGCATCACGGGACGTGAAACATTAACTTTGTTTTCACTCCACATGTGTTGCCAGAACTGCTGAGTTTCTCTGTTTTTCTGTGTTTCAGATCTCCAGCATTGCCAGTTTTCTTTAGATTATAAAACTACCTTTCCACCCTCTAACGTTACTGGATCCGAAAAGTTAATTCTGTTTGTTCCCTCACAGATGATGCCGGACCTGCTGAGCTTTTCCAGCGACTTTGTTTTTGTTCCTGATTTACAGCATCTGCAGTTCTTTCAGTTTTTCCACCTCTAGATTAAATGTAGCTTTGATTCATGATCTGTCAGCAATTTTTGCTGTTTTCTGTGACAGTTTTCTCTGTCAGCAATGAAGGTTAAAAGTAATCTTCACCTGACAAAGGAGCTGTGCTTCGAAAGCTTGTAATTTTAAATAAACCTGTTGGACTATAACCTGATGTCCTGTGACTTCTGTTAAGTACACTGGATGAGGGAAGAAGAAACATTAAGATTTTGAATTCCATCTCAAAGCCTCTTTGCCCCTCTCTCTTTCATCCTTAAAAACAGCCCTTTGACCAAACTTCTGCCCTTCTGCACCAATATCTTATGGGGCTTTAATTGATATTATTCATGTGAGATAGTTTAACACATTTTGCAACATTTGATTCATTTGACTGCATTTGACCCAAAAAGTTGGACTGCCCTAACATGGAGGAAAGACCTTGGCTATTCACCTTATGTATGCTTCTCATGATTTCAGGAACCTCTATAAGGTTTCTAGTATAAAAATCGCAGTCTATCCAGCTTCTCATAGAGTCATAAAGTTACATAGAATGGAAACAGATCCTTCAGTCTAGTTCCAATTGCCAACATTCGGCCCATATCCCTCCAGATGCATTTTAAATGTTGTAATTGCACCATTTCCTCTGGCACCTCATTTCATACATGCACCATCCTCTGCGTGAAAACGTTGCCCTTCAGATCTCTTTTAAATGTTTCCCCTCTACCTTAAGTCCTTCTAGTTTTGGACTCCCTTACCTTGGGAAAAAGACCTTGGTTATTCACCCTATCCATACCTGATATACATTTATAAACCTCTATAAGGCCACTCCTCAACCTCCAATAATCCAGGGAAAATAGCTCCAGCCTATTCAGCCTCTTCCTATAGCTCAAACCCTCCAATTCCAGGAACATACTTGTAAATCTTTTATGAACCCTTTCAAGTTTAACAACATCTTTCCTATAGCATTGGAACCAGAACTGAACACAGGATTCTAAAAGTGGCCTAATCAATGCCATGTCCAGCCACAACATAATGTCCCAACTCCTATGGCCAGTGCACTGACCTGTGAAGGCAAATGTACTGGATGCCTTCTTCACCTCCTGCGTACCTGTGGCTCTACTTTCAAGAAACAATGCAACTACATCCCTTGATCCCTTTGTTCCAAAACACTCCCCAGGGCCCTACCATAGTAATCAGTCCTGCCCTGATCTGCTTTACCAAAATGCAACACCTCACATTTACCTAAATTAAACTCCATCTGTCACTCTCAGCCCATTGGCCATCTGATCAAGATCCTATTGTAATGTGAGATAACCTTCTTCAATGTCTACTACACCACCAATTTTGTGGTCAACTGCAAACCTAATAATCAAATCCAAATCATTTATATAAGTGATGAAAAACAGTGGACCCAGCACTGATCCTTGTGGCACACCATTGGTCACAGGCCTCCAATCCAGAAAAGAACACTCATCCACCAACCTGTGTCTCGTACCTTCACATCAATTTTATATTCACTTTGTTGGTTTCCCCTGATTTCCATTTGATCTGACCTTGCTAGCCAGTCTACCATGCAAAAACTTGTCAAACATCTTGCTGAAGTCCATATAGAAAATGTCAATTGCTCTGCCTTCATTAATTTTCTTTGTTACTTCGACAAAGAACTCAATCAAGTTAGTGAGACACAATTTTCCACACACAAAGCTATGCTGACTCTCCCTAATCAGACACTGCGTTTCTAAAAGATCCTGTCTCTCAGAATCCCCTCCAACGACTTGCCCACCACTGACATCAGACTCACAGACCCAAAGTTCCCTGGCATTTCCTTATCACCTTTCTTAAATAATGGTGCCAGTTTAGCCACCCCCCAGTCTTCTGGCAACTCACCCATGGCAGTCAATGTTACAAGTATCTCAAGAAGGGTCGAACAATCTCTTCCATAGCTTCCCACAAAGTTCTGGGAAATCCCTGATCAAGTCCCAGGGATTTACCCACCTTATGCATTTTAAAAAGTCCAGCAACTCCTTTTCTGCAATATGAACGCTTTTTAAAATATCACCACTTATTTCTCCAAGTTCTCCATATGCTTATCTGCAGTAAGTTTTGACATGAAATACTCACCTAAAATCTTACCCATCTCCTGTGGTTCTGCGCATAGATGTTCTTGTTGAACTTTAAGGGGCCCTAATCTCTCCCTAGTCACTCTTTTCCCTTAATGTATTTGTAGAATCTCTTTGGATTTTATTTTACCCTATATGCTAAAGATTATCTCATGTCCCCTTTTTGCCCTCCTAATTTCCCTCTTAAGTGTATACTTAATGACATTGTACTCCTCTAGGTGTTTACTCGATCCCAGCTGCCTATGCCTGATATTTGTCTCCTTCTTTTTCTTGACCAGGGCCTCAATATCTCTAGTCACTCAACATTCCCTACACCTACCAGCCCTGTCCTTTGCACTAACAGGAACATTCTGTCCCTGAACTGTTATTATCTCATTTTTAAAGGTCTCCCACTTATTGCTCATCCCTGCAAATAGCCTCCCCCAATCAACTTTTGAAAGTTTTTACATGATACCATCAAAATTGGTGTTACTCCAATTTAGAACTTTAAATTTTAGATCAAGTCCAACCTTTCCCATGACTATTTTAAAACTAATAGAGTTCTAATCACTGGCCCCAAAGTGCTCCCTCACTGTCACTTGCTTTGCCTTATTTGTCAAGAGTAGACCAGGTTTCGCACCTTCTATAGTAGGTACGATAGGTAGTAGGTAATTTTTTTGTACACACTTCACAAATTCCTCTTGATCCAACCCCTTAACACTGTATAAGTCCCAGCCTCTGTTTGGCAAATGAGCCTTCCTTACCATTATAAACCTACTATTCTTACAGATAACCGAGATCTCCTTACAAATTTGCTTCTCAATTTCCCACTGACTACTGGGGTGGTCTATGATACAATCCCAGTAAGGTATTCATCCCTTTCCTTTTTCTCAGTTTCACCCATATGACTTCACTGGAAGTTCTCTCAGGAATATCCTCCTTACATATAGCTGTAACGTAAACCTTAATAAAAAATACCACTCCCTCCCCTCCCTTGCCCCCCACTTTCTATCCTTCCCGTAGCATCTATACCCTGGATCGTTAAGCTGCCAGTCCTGTCCCTCCTTGAGCAATGTTTCTGTAATAGCTATGATATCCCGGCCTCATGTTCCCAGTCGCGTCCTGAGTTCATCTGCCATCCGAGGATGATGACTTCAGTTTGCACAAGGGGGCATAGCTACAAATTGAGGGGTGGTAGATTTAAGACAGGTGTCAGAGACAGGTTCTTTACTCAGAGAGTGGTAAGGGTGTGGAACGCCCTGCCTGCCAATGTAGTTAACTCAGCCACATTAGGGGCATTTATTCAGTCCTTGGATAAGCATATGGATGATGGTGGGATAGTGTAGGGGGAGGGGCTTAGATTAGGCACAGGTCGGCGCAACATTGAGGACCGAAGGGCCTGTTCTGCGCTGTATTGTTCTATTGTTCTATGTTCTATGTACCTGTCAGGACCTTTTGCATTGAAATAAATGCAGTTTAATTTATCAGTCTTACCTCGTTCTCTGCCTCGCTCTTGCCAGCCTTGACTATCTAACTTGCTTCCATTCTCTACTGTACCAGCCTCAGACTTATTTCTTTCCTCACAATCTCTATGGGTGCCAACCCCTTCTAGTTTTAAGCCTAGAAGGACTAGCAAATATCTGCACCGGGATGTTGGTTCCCTCCCAATTCAGGTGCAATTTGTCCTTCTTATACAGTTCATATCTACCCCAGAAGCGATCTGAATGGTACAAAAATATGAATCTTTGTCCTCTGTACCAGCTTCTCAGGCATGCATTCATCGGTCCTAGCCTCATATTTCTATTCCCTCTAGCACATGGCACCAGGAGTAATTCAGACATCACTACTCTTGAGGACTACTTTTTAACTTCCTGCCTAATTTCCTATATTATCTCTGCAGAACCTTGTCCTTTTCTCTTCCTATGTCAGCAGAGCGTATGACAACCTTCTGCTGGTTAATCTCCCCTTTGAGACTATTCTGTACCATCTCTGAGATATCTGTGACTCTGCCACCAGGGATGCAATACACCGTCCTGATGTCTCACTGATGGCCGCAGAAATATCTGCCTGTGCCTCTGACTGGAGAGTCCCCTGTTACAATGGATCACTTGGGACCTGATATACACCCCATTGCAGTAGAGCCAGTCCTGGTACCAGAACCTGGCTGTCAGAGCTATATTTCCCTGACAGACCATCACCCCTTACATTTTCAAAAACAGCATACCTGTTTGAGGTGGGGATAGCCACAGGAGACTCCTGCACTACCTGCCTACATCTTGTGCCTTTCCAAGCAGTAACCCATCCATCTGACTGTATCAGAGATAATGGGAACTGCAGATGCTGGAGATAACAAAGTGTGAAGCTGGATGAACACGGCAGGCCAAGCAGCATCTTAGGAGCACAAAAACTGACGTTTCGTAAGGGTCTAGGCCCGAAATGCCAGCTTTTGTGTTCCTGAGATGCTGCTTGGCCTGCTGTGTTCATCCAGCTTCACACTTTATTATCACCTGACTGTATCTGTGATTTTTCTACCTTCTTGAAACTGCCATCCATCACACTCCCTGGCTTCTGTAAATTCCTCACTGCCTTTAACTGCTGATCCAACTGACTGTGTGAGCCAAAAGGATTCATATCCAAATACACTTCCTGTAGACCTAATCTCTAGAAACATTGAAATTCCCCCTAATTTCCCACACCTGACAGGAAGAGCACATAACCCTACTAAAAGCCATCTCTGCACCTTAAACAATCCACAGGCCCAAACAATACACAAAAAACAATCACAACAGTCTTTCTCCAAAACTCAGTGTTAGCACAGTATTAATGCTTAAAATATTGCTCTTGGATATATAATATTTACTTTTAATGTTAAAAATGTAATCAAGAGACAGATCTCAGTAAAACATTAATAAAAATTTCACCCTACTCACTATTATAGGCTTACAAAAAAGACTAAGAATTCTAAGTTTTATAAGTCTTAAAATCAAACACTTAACCAATCAGGCTCTGAAATCACTGATATCACTGATCACTCCCATTATGACTCAAACCATGTAGTCCTGGTAACATTCTTGTAAATCTTTTTTGCACCCTTTCTAGTTTCGTAACATCCTTCCAATAGCAGGGCAACCAGAAATGTGCACAGTACTCCAAATGTGGCATTGCCAAAGTCTTGTACAGCCGTAACATGACATCCCAACTCCTGTACTCAATGCTTTGACCGACGAAGGCAAGTGTCCTAAATGTCTTCTTCACCACCCTATCTACATGCGATGCCACTTTCAAGGAACTATATGCTGGCATCCTCCATCTCTCTGTTTGATAACATTCACCAGGGCCCTTTCATTAACGGTGTAAATCCTGCCTTGGAGTTTCTTTCCAAAAAGCAACACCTCACGTTTATCTAAATTAAATTCCATCTGCTATTCCTCAGCACCCTGGTCCAGTTGATCAAGATCCAATTGTACTCTTAGATAGCCTTCTACACTGTCCACAATACTACCAATTTTGGTGTCATTAGCAAACCTACTAACCATCCCTCCTATATCATCATCCAAATAATTTACATAAATGAGGAACAACAGTGGACCAGCACTGATCCTTGCAGCCACCGCTGTTCACCAGTCTCCAGTCTGAACAATAACCGAGTTGGTTCATTGTTCCGTGGATGTTTCAGTGCTCCGCTGGGTGACATCACCAGTGCAGTCTCTGATGAAGCACTGTGATGTTTTCCTGCCTGTTATTTAAACTCTGGTGTCCGTTGAGCTGGGTTACCTCTCTTCTGGTCTTCATTCTCGATGAAGTGTATACGAAGGAAAACTGTAAGTGAGGTAACCCAGCCCAATGGACCCCAGAGTTTAAATACCAGGTGGGAATACACAACAGTTCTTCATTGGAGGCTGCACTGATGATGTTACCCAGCAGGGTTAGGAAATATCTGTGGAACAATGAACCAGCTTGGCGAGCCAACCAACTATAACATCCACAACCCGAGCTACAAATCTACTCAAGAACTTTAGGAACAATAACCCTCTACCACCACCCTGTCTTCTATTGTATGCAACAATTGGCCAGCTCTCCCTGAATCCCATGTGATCTAACCTTACTTATCAGGCTACTGGGTGGAATCTCGTCAAAGGCCTTGCTAAAGTCCATGTAGACAACATCCACCTCTCTGCCTTCGTCTATGCTCTTGGTCAACTCTTCACAAAGCGCAGTAAAGATTATGAAACACAATTCCTACACACAAAGACATGCCGACAAACCCTAATCAGTCCTTGCCTTTCCAAATGCACGCAGGTACTATTTCTCAGAATCCTCTCCATTGATGTAACTGGTCTGTAGATCCCTGGCTTTTCCTTGCTTAAGTTATTGATGCTATTGAAATACAATTTGTTGCTGCTTGTATTGAAGGAAATAAAGGAATGGAAGATAAAAAAAAGGCTAATTTACTTCTCCAGAATTATATAGCACATGCGTGACTTCTATATGTAAATTGCCAAGGCAGTAGTAAATAACATGCTTTGCAAATCACACTGCTCAAAATTCCTCTCCTTGTTTTTCATTGGCTATGTTATTTTAAAGTTTATTTTAAAACTGAATTTCAATTCAGCAGAGATAACAATGTTGGATGATTGTGAAGCATTCATCTTGTGACTTTCAAGTCCCTTCTAAAATCTCAATTTAGAAAATGCAATGCAGTTGAGGCTGATAAATGTGGTCATAGATCACAGTGCATTGCACTTCTCCATTCTTAAACATGGACAAATCTTACAAAACAGCTCAAAGTTTGCAGCAGTAAAATAGAATAACGATATTCTAGCAAACATGGTACGCTGAATCTCCATTCACTGTATATCAGTTTGGCAGGATGGTGGCTCTTCTCCAGCTGGAGTTTTCTCTGGAAATACATGCCGAGAAAGACACAGGCAATTCCATGGCAAATTTCTTGGCATCATAGACTAGAAAGAGTGACTTTCATGTCAGGCAGCCAATGTCAACATCAAGCATATCAAAGTAAGTTATAGGAAACATTCATTGCAGAGTTAAACTCCCTCTTTATTGTTCCAAACATATCTTAACGGCTGGTTAGCTCAGATAGCTAGATGGCTTGTGTGTGTTTCAGAATAATTTCAAGAGTGTAAACTTGATTCCCATTCTAGCTGAGAAAGACTTGAGACTCATGTTCTACAAAGGCAATAGAAAATCACCACTAACAAAAAGTGACCAGGAAAGTAGCTCAGAATGAAGTAGACTGAGATAACAAGGTGTAGAGCTGGATGAACACAGCAGGCCCAGCAGCATCATAGGATCAGGAAAGCTGACATTTCGGGCCTAGACCCTTGCTTTTGGAGGAACATACATGGTATGTGCCTAGGTCTTAATTTCAGAATATCACCCTCTACTGGGCCAAATATGAATATTTCATTAATGTCATTCTGCATGCGATTCCTATTCGATTCGATCTGGAATTCATTATTGTAACTGCTCAAATATTCAAATCACTTCATGTAGCATCTTTACATTCAATAGATGGAGAGTACTTCCATTCATTCAGATCATTATTTCGTAGTTTATAACTTAAAAAATCTCCAAAAAGAAATAGAGATAGTAAGAACTGCCAATGCTGGAATCTGAGATAACACAGTATAGAGCTGGAGGAACACAGCATGCCAGATGTTTCAGGTCAGGACTCTTCTTCAGAAAGGGCTCCTGACCTGAAATGTCAGCTTTCCTGCTCCTCTCATGCTGTCTGGCCTGCTGTGTTCCTCCAGCACCATGCTAAAAAGGAACATATAGCTAAAGCTTTTTATCATGTACTCACCAAGACTGAGAAGGAAGTATGAACAATTTATAGAACATTCCCATTTTAGAGGAGACTACAAGATTTATGTTATAGAGATAGTAGATGCTGGAGAATCTGAGATAACTAGGTGTAGAGCTGGATGAACACAGCAGGCCAAGCAGCATCAGAGGAGCAGGAAAGCTGACACTTCAGGCCTAGACCCTTCTTCAGAAATGGGGGTGGGAAGGGGGTTCTGAAATAAATAGGGAGAGTGGGGGAGGCAGATAGAAGATGGATAGAGGAGAAGACAGGTGGAGAGGAGACAGACAGGTCAAACAGGCAGGGATGATGCCTGTAAAGGTGAGTGTAGGTGGGGAGGTAGGGAGGAAATAGGTCAGTCCAGGGAGGATGGACAGGTCAAGGGGGCGGGATGAGGTTAGTAGGTAGGAGATGGGGATGGGGCTTAAGGTGTAAGGAGTGGATAGGTGAGAGGAAGGACAGTTTAGGGAGGTGGGGACGAGCTGGGCTGGTTTTGGGATGCGGTGGGGGAGGGGAGATTTTGAAGCTTGTGAAGTCCACATTGATACAGTTGGGCTGCAGTGTTCCCAAGCGGAATATGAGATGCTGTTCCTACAACCTTCAGGTGGCATCGTTGTGATACTGGAGGCCCATGATGGACATGTCGTCTAAGGAATGGGAGGGGGAGTTGAAATGGTTTGTGACTGGGAGGTGCAGTTGTTTAATGCAAACCGAGCATAGGTGTTCTGTAAAGCGGTCCCCAAGTCTCCGCTTGTTTTCCCCAATGTAGAGGAGACCACATCGGGAACAGTGGATACTGTATACCACATTAGCAGATGTGGAGGTGAACATCTGCTTGAACTGGAAGATCTTCTTGGGGCCTGGGATGGGCGTGAGGGGGGAGGTACAGAGGCAGTTATAGCACTTCCTGCGGTTGCATGGAAAAGTGCTGGATGTGGTGGGGCTTGAGGGGAGTGTGGGGCGGACAAAGGAGTCACAGAGAGAGTGGTCCCTCCGGAAAGCAGATAAGGGTGGTGAGGGAAAAATGTCTTGGGTGGTGGGGTCAGATTGCAGATAGCAGAATGTGTCAGAGGATGATGCATTGGATCCAAAGGTTGGTGGAGAGGTACGTGAGGACGAGGGGGATTCTGTTTTGTTTGTTATTGCGGGGAGAGGGTGTGAGGGATTAGTTGCAGGAAATGTGGGAGACGCGGTCGAGGGTGTTCTCAACCACAGAGGGGTCACTGAAGTTGCGGTCCTTGAAAAACAAGGACATCTGGGATGCCTGGGAGTAGAATGCCTCATCCTGGGAGCAGATGCGGTGGAGGCGAAGGAATTGGTAATACGGGATGGCATTTTTGCAGGAAGGTGGGTGGGAGGAGGTGTATTCTAGGTAGCTGTGGGAGTCGGTGGGCTTGAAATGGATATTGGTTTCTAGGTGTTTGCCAAGAGGGAAACAGAGAGGTCCAGGAAGGAGAGAGAGGTGTCAGAGATGGTCAGAGCATGAAGCGGTGCCAATACATTCATCAATGTAACGGAGGAAGTGGTGGGGTTTAGAGCCAATGTAGCTACAGAAGAGGGTTTGTTTCACGTAACCTACAAAGAGGCAAGCATAGCTTGGGCCCATGCGGGTACACTTGGCCACCTGCTTTGTCTGTAGGAAATGGGAGGAATTGAAAGAGAAGTTGTTGAGGGTGAGGACAAGTTTGCCTGGGCAGAGAAGTGTGTCAGTGGAGGGGACTGGTCAGGCCTGTGGGACAGGAAGAAGCGGAGGGCCATTAGGCCATCTATATGGGGAATGTAGATGTAGAGGGACTGGATGCCCATGGTAAAGATGAGGTGTTGGGGACCAGGGAATTAGAAGTTCTGAAGGAGGTGGAAGGTGTGGGTGGTGTCACGGACGTAGGTAGGGAGTTCCTGGACCAAAGGGAGGAAAATGGAGTCCAGATAGGTGGAGATGAGTTCGGTGGGGCAGGAACAGGCTGAGACAATAGGTCGACCAGGGCAGGCAGGTTTGTGGATTTTGGGAAGGAGATAGAAGCGGGCGGTGTGGGATTGGGGAACGATGAGGTTGGAGGCTATGGGTGGAAGGTCACCTGGGGTGATGAGGTTGTCAGTGGTTTGGGAGATGATGGTTTGGTGCTCGAGGGTGGGGTCATGATCAAGGGGGCAGTAGGAGGAGGTGTCGGAGAGTTGGCGCTATGTAGAGGTCAGTGCGCCATACAACAACTATGCCTCCCTTGTCCACAGGTTTTATGGTGAGGTTGGGATTGGAGCGGAGGGCTGCATGTTCTGTGGGGGAGAGGTTCGAGTTGGTGAGAAGGGTGGAGTGGTTGAGGTGAGTGATGTCTCAATGGCAGTTGGAGATGAAGAGGTTGAGGGAGGGGAGGAGGTCTTGGGTGGTGTCCAAGAGGAGGAGGTGTGTTGGAGGCGGGAGAAGGGGTCAGTAGAGGGAGGCTTAGGCTCACGATTAAAGAAGTAAACATGGAGGCGGAGGCCGAGGGGGCGGAAAAACTGTTCAATGTCCAAGCATAAGCAGTATTCGTTGATGGGTGGGTGGTGGGAGACAACAGTGAGCCCATCCCACCCCCTTGACCTGTCTGTCCTCCCTGGGTCCTCCCTGGACTGACCTATATCCTCCCTCACTCCCCACCTACACTCACCTTTACTGGCTCTACCCCTGTCTCTTTGACCGACCTGTCTCCTCTCCACCTATCTTCTCTATCCATCTTCTATTCACCTCCCTCTCTCTCCCTATTTACTTCAGAACTCCTTTCCACTCCCCCATTTCTGATGAAGAGTCTAGGCCTGAAACATCAGCCTCTCTGCTCTGCTGATGCTGCTTGGCCTGCTGTGTTCATCAAGACTTATGTTAGGATAATTTATGTTATGTTATGAGTTGGCTAGGGACTGGCTATTATTTTGCATTAGACATGAGATTCATGGGACTTACCTAGAGAATAAATCCACAACTTTGAGCAAACAAATACAAACTTTACAATGTTAAAATGGTAATAAACTCTACACTGTACACTTTGCATGTACAACTTACTTCTAACAGCCAGAATTGATACGTGGTGCATATGACAGACTTTGATTAAACACCTCACAGGAAATGTAATCAGAACAAATCCCATTTCTCTGCAATTCCCCCTGGGCATGTTGACTTTCACAAAGGCTTTAAACAATGTTTTGTTTTTGCTGATCTGGCCTTGAAACTATTTCTCAAATGCCATTCTGTCATGGATTCCCTTAATAATTGCTCCTGTTTTGGTTGATCTTCTTCCGTTCCTGGAGATAATCTTCTCCATTCATAAGCATAACTCCAGCTCTTTACTCATTACTTGTTTCACTAATCTATTGCTACCCTTGGAACATTTTCCCCAAACTCCAATCTTGTTCAACCAATTCCCACTTTCTCAGCTGCACCGAAGTCTTAATACTCACAGACTTCTCTCAAGCCTTTCGTGGCTTATCCAACATAAAGCAGGCAATCACTTCACTCTTTCAGTTCCCAATGACTTCATCTGAGTTCTGACTCCAACACTCAGCTTCCTAGTGGAACTTACTCCATTGTTGTGAAAACAAAGAGCTGTCCAACTACTGTTCACTCCTCACTATGTCCTCAAACAGAACCTGTTAGATCAGTTGCCTTCCCACTAGTATAGCTAACTGCAGTACTTCTAAATGGAGTCTTTAGCTCTCTCTCCTTCTCACATACTCACTAGCTTCCTTTAACACTTGAACTCTCTTCAGTGATCCCCAAACCATCTGGAATGCCCCATTGAAAACCTTGCAAAATGTCCTTCCATTATTAATTGGAAGAATTGAATATGACTAATATTTTGAAACAGTCAAATATAGTACCCTAGAACTGAATGTATTCTGAAGGTTCCATTCTCACAGATTGCTGGAAATAGGTTCTATCCCAAGCTTGAGAAGATCCTGCTTGTTTGGCATCCTACCTACCATCTTCAACATTCACTCCCTCCTCCACTGACAATTAGGGGCAGCAGCGTTTACTACCTACAGATACACTGTAGCAAGTCACCCATATTCCTTCCACAGCACCACTGAAACTCACAACCTCTACCACCTCAGAGGGCAAGGGTAGTATGCATGGAAGTAACACCACCTACAAGCTGCCCTCCAATCCACACTTTACCCTGATTTCAAACATTCCTTCAGTGCTGAGTCAATATCCTAGATCTCCCATCTTAGCTGGCTATGGACTGCAGCATTCCAAGCTCACCACCCATCTTCTTATGGTCCATCAGTGATGTATAATAAATGCTGGCCTAACCAGAAATGACCACATCCTGATGAATGAATAAAAAAAAAACTTTTAATATAGTTGCAATCCTGACTGTTGGCATTGAAATTGGTGGTAAACTTTCTCACCCCAATTTGAGGCCAAAACTGCCTTGAAAACATTGTTTTCAATCAATTACAATCAGCTCAGTATTTTCCAAATGCAGAGTGCGACGTCATCGCCAATGATTGCGACTTGTTTGTTTTCTTTCAATAGCATAAAGTCGGAAATGAAAGCTAATATCTTTTTTGAATGAATTTGCCATTCTAGGAGTCTACAATTGGAAACAGATTGTTGAGTTGAATGCATAACACCTGCAGATCTTTCTATCGACCTTCTATGTAGTCCTATCCTTAGGTGGATCATTTCCTGACATGGCACTGGGAACCTTCTAATCTATCATGTGTCTTAGTCAACTGAAGGGTTTGATGCTGAAATGCCTAAAATACAGTCTAAAATATAACCGAATGACATATTCTTAAAGGCATTAGCACAGTCCCAAAAAAAGCACTGAATGATTTATTTAAAGTAAAATATCAATTGTAGGATCATTGCAAGCATCACTCAAAGCATAATGTTGCTTTTTGGCTCAGCAGCTTGAGCAGTAGGTGAATTCACAAACTGCAAAGGTACTCAACATAGCAATTTAAAATAAATTAGTTAAATAAATAAAATAACTAACCTTCACGTACTTCAGGCTGCAGCTTCAATATATACGTAACCTTTCAACTTAGCAGCTTCGTTCTCTGGTTAGCATCTACCTATTACACAGGATGGAAAAAAATGCCTCAAGGGAGTCAGATTTTGAAACGCATCTGCATTCATTTTTGTCTCTGTAATTGCTCATTCAAGCTGCAACTAGTGATTGTTAGATGCACAGTATGCTCCATAAATTGTACTGTGGGTACTAAAATGTATAGGATAAATGATGCCTAGAAGTAGGTTAAATAGACTGAACAGCAGCTGAGTGTACTGCCGAGAATGAACCTAAGCTGCGTCCATTTTACATCTGAAGCTTGCTCTCTGTGGGGAGCCACACAAGAATGGGGCATTGGTTGTAGATCAAGTATTTTATAGCAAAGGCATTTTCATATAATCAAATAGCACAAAAGGATGACATTCAATCCTTCCTTCCTATGCCAGTTCTTTGTAAGGGCTATCAAATTAGTCTCATTTCCCTATGTTGTCCTCCAAGTCTTACGGTCAAGCATTTATTTTCAAGCATTTATTCAATTCTCTTTTGAAAGTTACTTGTGAACTTCCTTCACACATTTTTCACCAGAACAACCTCAAACAGTTTGCTCTTTTGCCCTTTTCCATTCTCTGGTCGAAGGAAAATGTTCCCTGTTTTCATTGCTTAAAAAAAACTCCACTATTGCCTTTAAAAATATGGCAGTTAAATTTATTTAAGTAGATTTAAAAACAATTCCCTTGATTGGATACTGGAAATTCTAAGTAATAATGAGGAATATTTGAGCAGTGGCTCAATAACGTAAGATGGATCCATCTAAACTATTAAGAGATTTTGGTTATGAGCTCACAGGATAACAGTTTTAATTTTACACGTCTCTATTGAACTCACTGGAAGATAGATGCCTGCAGTGAGTACCTCATGGTAGAGACCATACAGAATCATCATTGAATCCCTACAGTGTGGAAGCAATCCATTCAGTCCATCAAGTCCACACCAACACTCTGAAGAGCACCCCCTCACCATACAGAATAGAAGAGAATACCCTTTATTGTCACATGTACTCAAGTACAGAAAGTACAGGAGTGCAATGAAAAGTTTACAGTGTCACCTCTCATGGTGCCATCTTATCCCTGTAACTTTACATTTCCATGGGTCATCCACCTAACCTGCACACTATAGGCAGTTTGCCATTGCCTATCCACCTAGCCTGCACGTCTTTGGATTGTGGGAGGAAACTGGAGCACCTGGGGGGAACACATGCAGACATGGGGAAAATGTGCAAACCCCACACAGTCGCCCAAGGGCAGAATCAAATCCTTGCCCCTGACTCTATGAGATGACAGTGCTAACCACTGAGCCACCGTGCCATCCACTATCATGATTATGGCAAATCAGCAGGCCCTTTTGTACATCATTGCACTTCTAACCTAAACAATCTTCTTCTTATACATAAAAAAAACAAAATAAATTACATGCACTATCAATTTTTAGTGTGGGTTACCCATGTATGTACTATAAAAACAACTGTTCCCATGTATCAGCAAACTTGTTTGCTGTTTTAGATAGCTCCTTTATTGTAGGTCTTTTTATATGGATGGCACCTATGTGGATTTTGGGTTTTCCTACAAAATCTGCTGGTGAGAATGATGTGTCCTCTGGTTTTGCATCTCAGCTGACTCAGCTAATATGTACTGTTGCCTTAGTCCAGGAGGCCCCAACACTTTCAGTATCAAGGCACACATTAATGAGAGGAATAATTGCACAATACAGCCATTATTTTAATTCTGCATGCATAGTATTGAAATCCAAGTATGCACAGGTCCGGAAGCTTGTGCATGCACAATCAATGGGTGGTCTGATGTCACCAGATTCTTCAATAATAGATACCAAGGTTTCGAGAGGAGTTAGGAACCATTGAAACAGCATTGGCACTCAGATAAAGCAGTACTGCTTCTCAAAACCTTTGCAGCACACTGCTCATCTGGAATGGCACATCAACTGAAAACCATTGCCTTAGATGGGGATTCAGTTAGTGCACTCGCAGGATGGCCAGTTTGCAATGCAGAATGATGTTAACAATGGGGGATCAATTCCTGCATTGGCTGAGGTTACCACGAAGGGGGCTTGTCAGAATAAATGTTGAGAAAGTACTTCCGCAAGTGGGGGAATCTCAAACTCGGGGCATAGTTACAGAATAAGGGGACACTCAATTCCAACTGAGATGCTGAATTGCCGCTCGCAGAATGATTTACTCGCAAATGTAATGGAGGTTAGTTCACTGGAATTATTTAAAGCAGAACTAGATAGATTGTTGAAATACTGGGCATTTGAAGGCTATGATGAGCTGGTACGAAACAAGAGTTGAGGCCTGGGGCAGATCAGCCATGATCTTGTTGAATGGCGGGGCAAACTTGAGGGGCTGAATGGCCTACTCCTGCTACTATTCCTTATGTTCTTCTCTTCGAACCAGGTCAGAGGTTTAAGGACGGGTGGGGCAAGATGTAGAGATTTCCGACCGGCTCCATGCTGCAAAAGCAGAAGTAGAAACTAAATGGGATTTTAAGTGGGCATTGTGCCTAGGACACCCATTGAATAACCTTTATTAAAATAATTTTTGGTAAAATTGGGCATTGCAAGTGTTTGTTTGTTCGTATGTTCGTGGGCCTGTTGGCTTCTTGCTACTTCTCTAGTTTCCCTCAGTCCATGTCACCTGTTCATCTGATTTTTCGACATCCTGTTCCATTTTCATGATTATTTAGATTTCAATTGTTACAATGACAGAACAGTGAGATCTTTATTTCTAGTGTTCTTACTTGACTATCTTTGACTTTAAATCTGTATTTACCCTTTTGATTTCTGCAATTGTACTCTAGATTTAACACACTCATTCATCCTTCCATCTGACCAGCTAATTGCAAGCATCCTTCACAGGCCCACATCTTAAATGCTACAATAGCCTTTGTAGAGATTGGAACAAGGTCAACCAGGTGGACGTAAAAGAATATGAATTCCCTGATTGGGGTTGTTAACCTGCTTCAAACAGTGAGCCCTGGCTGATAGATATAACCAGGAGTTGCAAACATCTTGTCTCTCTGAGAGCTGGCTCTGAGGGAGCTGGATCGGTATCAAGGACTCTCCATGTGTAAATAAAGGGTGACTTGGTGACAGGAGACCAGCCTTTGTAGAGTTATTTCAGTCCTCCCATTCACTGTCTTGAGAGGTCTATTCGTGAATGCATAGGGTGTAACACTGCACACTAATAACTATATTATATGTGTATTCAGTGTCATACTGATGCTTTTGGAATTACGTGATTCAAGCCTTGTTGTTGGTAATTTAACCTGGATTTCATTCTTAATGTAACTTACCACTGAAACAGGGACTTGAAATTGTCCACTATCTCAGAGCTTCTGATATTGACATTACTATTTCTACTTAAAGCCATAACATTGATCTTTCCCTCATTTATGTTCAGGACAAAACACTGATTACAGTACTAGTGTCTGAAACTTATTCCCCAAGGCAGGGGAACCCAAACCATGTCACAGGTTCTAAATATCTACTAGGATTTGAAGCACGTAGGGCAGTATGATGAGTAGCCTTGATGCGTCCCTGAACAATAATTTTTCCTATAGAATTGGTTGGGCTCTTACATACCTTAATCTTTGACCTTGAAATTAGGCTATGCAAATATGAGCAAACACACAAATATCAAAACAACCAGTTTGTATCAACAAAATCTGTTGGAACTGCAGCTAACAATGTTAGATAAGAGCTATTCATTCATCCACTGATAGTCACATACTGGGATATCAAAGTCCACACATCTCAGATTAACTGGGCTCATATTTTGAAAGGCATTGATTACCTTTCTATGTTATTATAAATGGACTTGTCAGTTGTAGACCAGGAGCAGAATTCATTGGAGGTGAGAATGGAGGCAAAAGGCTGGAAAATTACCCTCAGACAGCAGCACACTAGTTCCCACTTCAGGGCCATTTTAGAAGTGGTAGTTTGTCTGGTTGGGGGTGATGGGAAGCAGATGGCTGTAGGTGAGCATTGAGGCCTTTAAAGGGCCTATTAAAGGCACTAGGAAGACGCTAACTGGAATTTTCCAGAAAACAGTGGCAGACAACGCTCAAAGTGATTTCAGAAAGGCCTTCCCAGGCCATGTCTGTGAGATGCTGATAGCTCTAACTGCCTAGTGGAGTGGCATTTCTGCAACTGCCTCCATCTTCCCTGTCTTCGCTGTATTAGGAGCCCACCCGATGTCTTTAAGTGGTTGGCAAGAACATGTCCTGGGCACTGACTGGCCAGCCATTCAGAACTTGCATCAAATATCAAGCAATGACACAACATGGAACTGGGCCCTGGAAAAGGTCCTGACCTCAAGGCACCAACACCAAAACCAAAATCTTACCCAGAGTTTACGACACTCTATGCTGATGCTAAATTACTAGCTTTTTCACTGTTGAGTATTTTGCAATTAACATCGTTATTCCTGTTCAGAAGACTTTTTATCATTCACAATGAGCCAGTCGGACGGCCTGAATTAATTAACATGTCTAACGTTCTTGTATATTGCAATAAATGTCCCATCACTACTTCTCTCACCCTTGAATATCAGGTCAGTGCACTATCAAAGTAACATGCACTGCCAAAATTTCACATGTTTAGTATCATATGTTTGGATGCTAGAGAAACATGGAATTGTAACAAGTATAAGTGATGACAGTTTCCATCACCACTCATTTTTACACCAAGTTTAAACAATCCACTATAATGATAAGGTTACAGGATCATACTTAATGATTCAGTTTAGAATTTACACAACTATCCAGACTGTGAAGTTCATACCCGCAGATAGAAGATAGCAAAGCAATTACTCATGTGCCTAAACAGATGTATCCACTGTTATTTCTTAGTCGCAACAATTTACGGCATAAATACTCTATCACATCATAACAGAAAGACAAAGTCACTTTTGCAAGGAAAAGTCAGAAAATATGTGTGGTGATGAATACATTTGGGTATTCACCCATGTTTGTGATGCCTTAATATTTGCTTTCTTGACCCTCCACAGATTATTTACAGCTTAGACTACTGTGTGAGTTTAACAATTAGTTAAAGTGTTCAAAGTTCATCACAGTTTGCTTGAAATAAAGATGGGGTATGATTCCAAATATAAAATACATGCAGCTAGGCAGCATGTCTGGCCTGCCACATGTAATCCTCCATAATGGCAAATGATACAGCTGGGTTTCTTCATAAAAGTAAGCCTTTTCCTTTCCACATCATGGTTCCCAAGAAAACATCTGACTCCATTTAGACCAGTACTCGACAGTCACTATTGCCACTAAATGACTAGAAAGTGGAAAATAAATAGACTCTATACATACTGTGTTCATTTCTGTCAGCAAAATGCTTTCAACTGTCAGTTCCTGTTAAATAAGCATTCTCCAGGCCACGTTACATGTGTTTACAGTCCAGATAATACAGAACCATATTCTTTACAATTTCCTACGTGAAATTCTGCAGTACATGTAGCATCCCTGCAACATGTTATAGATAGAATGAATTTTAACAACAATTGCATCTATTTGACATGATGGAAATGAATCACCCAGAATGGATAAAATGCTGTAATCCAAGCAGAAAGTTAATCTCAAGGGATTCAGTCTTATTAAATCTTTTGAGTTATTTCACTGAATGATTGTTCCTTGGTTGGTAACAATATAAATCAAGATACTTCTCAGACATACCTGACTACTGCCATTCCTAATGGATCTTGGAATTTGATTAATGAATAATAATACATGTTAAGTCACTGACTGCATATTAGGCTGCCTTTTAGAGCTCAAACACTGGAAGATGAAATGTAGGAACACTGCTGCAGCAATCTAAAGAGCTGCCATATTGAACAATTGAATGGTTATCTTTTTATCTATTGTACTACAGTCAGGAATGAAATTATAGGCTTGGATGGAAATATATAGCTACAAACCGAGGTTTTCATGTATGATGATGTCAGGTTCCATCAGCAGTCATTTTTACACCAAGGTTAAATGTATGATGACAGGGTTGCACCTAATGATTCAACTTAGAATTTATAAAACAATCCAACTGTGCTTTTAAATAACAAAGTGATAAACATTTCCAAATTACATATCCATCCTTGGAGGATAGTAAAGAAATCATGTGAGTACATCTAATTTTTGGAACTGAACATTTCATGGCATGACTCTTCTATCACATCAGAAGTCAAATGCAGAATTCTACAGGGATGATTAAAATTCAAAAAATGTGTACGGTGATGAATGTATTCAAGTACACAAACCTGATGCCCTAACAAGAAGCTTGTATGCACTTCTTTATCCACATTCAAACCTAATAAGTTACACTGTTGCAAATATAATGCATTTTCCCCAAGAGTTAAAGGTCAGGACCAAGTGATGACTTTGAGAAAACCTTTTTCCTGATAACAGGATTCTCAGTCAGGACCAGAATGTTTCACCCCCACAACCCAGGGATGCCAATGGTAAACCTGACAGGGTTGGCTGGGCTTCCTGCAGGGGGCTTGAGATAGATGTGTAATCTCCAACTCTATGACAAAGTGAATTGGCATTCCACCAGCAGTGATGAAGAATCATACGCTGGTCCCTTCTACCCCCTGACTTCACTGGGGAAGATTCTGCTGCATCTACAGAGAGCATCTCCTGTGATTGTGGGTCTGGCTGTGAAGGGCTGCAGTAAACTCATTGAATGTTCAGTACTGTATTTGTACAAAGCACCCAGTTTTTTAATGACTTAATTGTCCAGCAGTCTAATGTTACTGAGTGTTCAGTACTTTAATGGACTGGAGTCGGCCTGTAGTTCTACAATAACTGAGCATCGGGCATCTCAAACAAGTTAAGTGACCTCTACTGCAATATTGAATGCCTGACGCTGCAATAATAATGTGCTCAGAATTGAAAAGCTGCTGATTGTCCAGCCCTTTAATAGTACTTTGCAATGGTGCTGATAATATATAAAGCTGCCCAGTGTCAATGCAGCACATTTCTCCTTGATGGGAGAGGGAATGTGTGAAACTCCTGACCGAAATATATCCAAATGGGCCAGAATCTGATCAGACCCAATATCCATCCTGAATGCAAGGAACACCTCCAGTTTAAAAAAAAGCCTTTTTGAGTTTCAAAATTCCACAGCTGATGTTGGTAGAAAATGCACCACAGAGAAAGAAGCTCTGATCACTTGGTGCATGAGGATGGACTAGAGTGTCAAAGAGAAGCTGGATCAGAAGTAAGATTTTGCTCCAGAGGAAGTAAGTGAAATATATTTGGACGATATAGAAACTTCCAGAATTCTGTATTCTATAGCAGTGCTTCATTGACAAAAATAATTTCTGATAAATCAGGCTGATTGCAACATACTCCAAAGCAAATAAAGATTTTTTTTATTGTCGATGTTATAAACACTTCATTAATTCTGTTAATGCTGCTGTTTGTCCTATCTTAATTCAGGTATTAGTGAGTTTATGTTAACTTGTTAAATAGTGAAAGCATGGTGCTTATCACCAGATTACACATTCGTAGAAATATACAGTAACGTTGATTTGACCTTTACTATTTGTTCCCCTGCACTGACCCCAATGACTGACTTACTATTTTCTATTCTAGTCCTTTCTGTCTCACATGTTCTGTACACCTTGGTTTGATGTTATTTACAGGCTGCCACACTCCTGCTGAGTTAGTCAAACTCTCCTCGATAGCAAAATGCCCACAAAGACTCATTCCTGGCGCTGTTCAAGTGTAAGCAATCCAGTCCATTAAAGTACTGAACACTCAGTAACATTAGACTGCTGGACAATTAAGTCATTAAAAAACTGGGTGCTTTGTACAAATACAGTACTGAACATTCAATGAGTTTACTGCAGCCCTTCACAGCCAGACCCACAATCACAGGAGATGCTCTCTGTAGATGCAGCAGAACCTTCCCCAGTGAAGTCCGGGGTAGAGGAGACCACTATATGATTCTTCATCACTGCTGGTGGAATGCCAATTCAATTTGTCATAGAGTTGGAGATTACATATCTATCTCAAGACCCCTGCAGGAAGCCCAGCTAACCCTGTCAGGTTTACCATTGGTATCCCTGGGGTGTGGGGGTGAAACATTCAGGCCCCATCTTCCTGACAGTCAGCCCCAAAGTACCAAGGATCAGAAGCCCACTCTCCTGCGTAGGCTTTCCAGCCACATATACGTCTGTCCTTTCCTCACAATTCTATATTCTCTTCTTACAGCACTGGGAGATATCACAGGATGTCTACTTTTTTTTCTACCTAGCTCCAGAAATTCTGACCTCAGGACAACACCCCTTTCTCTCATTGAAACATGATTACTGGCTGATCCTTCTCCCTTGGCAGGGTGTTCTGAAGTCAATCATTGACATCTTCGGCCCTGGTACCATGGAAACTGCACACTGTCTTGGAAACATGTCTGCAGCCGTACAAATGACTATTGATTGCCCTAATTACTGAATTACTAATTACTATCATTATGGCTCTTCCAGTCTTCTTTGAACTCCCCACCCTATGCAGTTAAGTCACCCTCCAGATAGGCCATCACTCTAATCAGTATTGGAATTAAATACTGTTTGGAGAGTGCACTGCACTGAAGGCACCCTGTACCATCTGCCTATTCCTTTTTGAACCCCTCCAATCAGGTTTCGGCCCTATCTCAGCCCCTATCAAAAGCATAAATGGCATCTTATGTGACCGAGCTAAAGGTAAACTACTGTTCTTATCGTTCTCTACCTATCTGCAGCCTTTAGCATAATTGAACACAATACTCTCCAATGCTTCTGTCTTCATGATCATTCAGCTTAGTTGGGACTGCTTTCACTGCTATATTCTTATCTATCTCACTATAGCCAGAAAATCACTTGGAACAGCCTCTCTTCTTTCTCCTGCCCTGTTACCTCTGGTGTCCCTCGTGGTCCTATCCTTTGCCCCATCTCATTTCCCATCAACATGATGCTCCTTAGCAACATAATCTCAAAACTCAACATCTGGTTTCACAAATAGACAAATGACAACCAGTGCTAGCTTATCACTAAATAAAAACCGAAAAAGACTGTGGATACTGTAAATCAGGAACAAAAACAGAAGTTGCTGGGAAATCTCAGCAGGCCTGGCAGCATCTGTGAGGAAAAATCAGAGTTATCTTTTCGGGTCCAGTGATCCTTCGTCAGTCACCAGACCCGAAATGTTAATCTGATTTTCCTTCACAGATACTGAGCATTTCCAGCAACTTCTGCTTTTATTATTAGCTATTTACTGCCTCCTCGATTCTTCCATTGTGGCTATTTAGCCAACATTTAGTACTGAATGAACAAAAATTTCTCTAACTGTATAATTGGAAGACTTGAAACCACTGTTTCGGTGTCACTCCAAACTTCGCCACCTAACTATCAACTCTGTCCCTTGCTCAGGCAGCAGTCCAAGATTAAACCAGTCTGTTCACAACCTTGGTGGAACATCCAACTCTGAGAAGAGATTCCATTCTCAGAGCTGTGCAATTAATAACACAGAAGCTGGCTATTCCACCTCATATCATTGACTGATTTCACCCTTTCTCAATTTATTCACTGCCTTAACTTGCATCCAACCCCCATTCATCTACCCCCCACCTCCTGCTCCGCCATACATCCCCGATACCCAACCACACTCCCTAATCGATATTGGCTATCAGGCAAATAATGTTTTATTTGAGAATAACCATTCTTGACTTCAAACACCTTAATGAACTTTCCATCGTATCTTTGCAATTTTCTCAAGTTGCACACCCTCAGAGATACCTTGTTCGACTAATTCTGGTCTCTCATACATTGCTTCTCCTCTGGTGGCTGCATCTGCAATTGCCTTAGCCCCAAAATCTGGGTACGCTCACTGAACTCAAACACTTTCATGCCTCACTTTCCATCTTCAATTCTATCTCTTTGAACATGCTTTTCATCATTTGACTTAATATTGCCTTATGTGGCTCAGTGTCATAATTTCAATTATGAAATTTCTATTTAACCGGTAACTTAGTCAATCAGCATTCTTAATAAACAGCAAAAATGATATACTGAGATGTCCAAATATTTACAATATAACAGTGATGTGCATGCTCCCTGCATTATGATTTGATTACTTACTACGTGTTTTTACATTGGTTATAGGAGGCGTGTTGAGGTTTTACATAGATATTTTGAGGGAAGTTGATGTTTTGAATCTTCACTTGGTCAGGGTTTACTGTGGTTATACATATCTCTTGATTTTCAGAATATATGATCAACTGCACACTCCTGATGCAGGTTAATAAAACGTTTGCTGTGTACAGATAATGTTCCTGTGGAGGTCTTTGGGACTTTTCATTCTGCTAAAAGACAATATCTAATTACAAGTGATAATGGGAACTGCAGATGGTGGAGAATCCAAGATAATAAAATGTGAGGCTGGATGAACACAGCAGGCCCAGCAGCATCTCAGGAGCACAAACCTCATCCTCTCTGATGAAGGGTCTAGGCCCGAAACGTCAGCTTTTGTGCTCCTGAGATGCTGCTGGGCCTGCTGTGTTCATCCAGCCTCACATTTTAATATCTAATTACAAGTTTGCTGTTTACATTTTACATTGTTGGTTATATGCCTCTACTAGACAAGTAAGCAAAGAAACATAAATAAATTGTTCAAGGCAATAAAATGTGAGGCTGGATGAACACAGCAGGCCCAGCAGCATCTCAGGAGCACAAAAGCTGACATTTCGGGCCTAGACCCTTCATCAGAGATGGGGATGAGGTGAGGGTCTAGGCCCGAAACGTCAGCTTTTGTGCTCCTGAGATGCTGCTAGGCCTGCTGTGTTCATCCAGCCTCACATTTTATTGTCCTGGATTCTTCAGCATCTGCAGTTCCCATTATCACTATAAATAAATTGTTCATTCGCTTATATCACCCACGTCGTCTCCCATCCTTAGTTTGTATCCTTGTATGCATTACTTTTCTGGCATTAATTCACCGCTGCTTGTGGTCACTTGCTGTGTGCAAATTGTCTGGTCACTTGCTGTGTGCAAATTGCCTGTCCCATTTTCTACATTGTAAGAATATGGGATGAGTCTTCCAGAAATTGACAAAGCGTCAATTCAGGGAGTTTTGTGGAGAGATTCTCTCCTTGAGCTACAGCAAGTTATCTCATGGAATTCTCTGTATCTTGCCTCATTACGTCTGCATCATGCCCTGGTCATGTTGCCCTCCAATCAGCAATGACAGAATGAATTGCCACTGCCGGGATCTCTTGGGATTCCCAACGCTGGCACCATATTTAAAGCCCAGCTGGGCACCAGATTGAGAGTTGCTAGCCAGGAACTATCTTTCACAGTGCACATAATGGGAGGCAAATGAGAAGAAATGCTTCTGAGGGTACAGTAGTGGCACAGTGACACTTTGTTGTAAATACAAGCTGAGATCTTGTCAGGGAAATGCAAGTTGTACAGTTGCACTGAAACAGCTTGGCGCTGGACACAGTAATGCATGCAAATAGCCCTCAACACTCACTAATGAGACTCTCATCTCATTTTCCAAAACTTGGTCGTTGAGGTAGAAGTTATTTTTCTTGGTGTTGAGACTGTCATTTTCCTGATCTCCCCACATTTTCTCAACTGTCCTGTCATTGTCCATATCATATGGGGGCTAGAAACATTCAGTCTTATGTTCCAAGAGTGATTCTTTGGCTGCTAAGTGCTTTGGAATATGTGGGGTCATTAAATGCACAATAAATAGTGAAAAGACAGAAAGGATTTCTATCATTTTCATCATCCATACCGGTTATACATTTTTATCCAATACTTTAGGGTTGAAAACACAAACATACAATTTATGCCCTAGAATGTACTTGTTGCATAAACAAAATAAAATTTAATCCCTTTTCTACTTCATTTCAAAATCTTTGGAGATTAATATATTGAACCTACATAATTTAGAGGTCAAGTTCAAGAATTCTATAAAAGTTAGTCAGTATGTTCAAGGTCAGGGCAACCAAAATATCTACATGTTAAACTAACAGAGCCTGTCATCTCTCCATCTCCTTGTATATCAAATCACACTTAACAGGAAATGAGAATCAATTAGGTTATTTCCTAAGGTCACAGATGCCTGCCTTTGTGTGATACACATGGAACCTTCTGAAGCAGTGTTAGCTAAACGCAAAAGACGACATGTAAAGAAATCAAGACCATAGTTACCTTGTCACCTTATCCCCCGATTATCCAAAATCTTATGAGGTATTGATTACAAAATGCCTGAATTTGTAAAGAGCTAAAGTTACTGCAAAACAAATTTCCTCCGTGAAGCCCAGAGTTTGCTGGGACTGTGGTTAAAAATATCTGGGAATATAATACTAAATATAAAAGCTGTTGGACTCATGTGTTAAAAAAAATGAACAAACATCTGTTTCACTAAATCCTTTGTCTTTCCTTGTCCAGACATGCCTATGTGAAAGTGGCCCCATGTGCTTAACTCTTAACTGCCTGATATTGCCCAGCAGGCTTTCTCAAACATCAGGGAAGAAAACGGAAATCAAACATTGAATTGGACTTGCAGCCTAGAAGGACAACATTCATCCTATCACATCCATTCTAGCTCTCTGTAATATAGAACATATAGAAAGAACATATGACAGTATAGCACAGCACAAGCCCTTTGGCCCATGATGTTATGCCGACCTATTATCCTACTAAGATCGAACTACCCTGCATACCCTACATTATTATATCATCCATGCAATATATTCACATGAAACAATATAGTTTGTCTCAAAAGTTCTGTACCCAACCATTGAATGGACTCTCCTATTTTTTCTCATTCCACTAGCTTTCTCCATTTAGGGAGGCATCACACGTCAATACCAGATCTCGCTCAGGATCATAGTGTGCTGACACCTCAGAGGATGATAGCTGTTTCTTCATTTCCCTGAAAGCTATAGCTTGGCTACACGAACATTTCCAAGGCTGACCCTTTAAGAGTTGTTGCAGTGGTACCAGGTTGGAGGCCAGGTTATGTATGAATTTTCCACAATAATGCACCAGCCTGAGGAAAGACCTAAGCTCTGGTACAGATGTGGGAGCTGGGGCACCTTTAATCACCCTCACTTTATATAACCAGGTCTTGTTGACTCTGTAACTCAAGTAGTCCACTTGGAGAGCCTGAAACACATATTTTTCCTTTCTAAGGCATATGTCCACCTGGGAGAAACATCTAAGGACTATGCTAAAGTTGTCTGAGTGTTAGCTATTGTTCTTCTCCATTGTTAGCATGTCATCGAGATAAATGGTGACCTGGGTTACATCTTGTGACATGTTCTCCATTGTCTGCTGAAAAATTGCACAGGATTACAATGAGTGAATTTTGTTAAAGGTTGCTTATGGCGGCAGCAGTATTGACTTCCATTAGAACCAGGTGGCCATTTAACCAGATGTTTATTTTGGTTAGTTCTGATTTGGATGTTGCTGAACTGTTTAACTGTTTCAAACCAGATGTAGGTGGACTTTCCAGGGTGTGCAGTTCCCTGGATGCTATGAGTTCTCTTTTTCTATTTAGGCCTGTGGAACTCTTTTGGTGCCTCAAGCCTGCATGCTAGCAGTGACTATGATGGCTTGCTAGCCTGGATCCTGAAGAAACTTTTAACCATTTGACCAAGGCGTGGCTTTGTTTTGGGATTTTGCTGTGGGCTGACCAGGAGTCTATCTGCTCGGGATATGTCCTGAGTGAGGATGTGTGCAATTGCCTTCCCTCGAGTGGTGTTCCCTAAGCTCAGTCAGACTGGTGAGAGCATTTACTTCCAATGGCATTCCCTGTAACTCATATGCTCCCCTTGCTGTAATTTTCAATGATAAAGCCAGTTCTAGTGCCTGTTGAAATTCAGTTGGGCTTCAGCTTGTAGGTGTTTCTACATTGTGTCATAATATTTTTTAACTGAACCTGTCAACCCTTCAAAAGTTTTAGTATCTGTTGCCTGGGGGAAAGTGAGGTTCGTAATAACTGAAAAAGCTGCGGGTCCATAACTATCAGGACAATTACTTGTTGCTTTTCATCTGCCCAATGTCATTTGCCTGGGGAAAAAAAGTACTTCCTTTCTACATACTGGACCCAGTGTTCAATGGTAGGAACAAACTAATTAAACTTCCCAAGTAATGGCATGATGTCAGAAATGCTTACCCCAACTCAAAGGTGACTGTTGTGAGTGAATTTCTTCAAGAGTGTGCTTCACCCTCATCTCCACCGAAGTAACCTGACAGAGGTTCATACCCTGTCACCAAGTCACCCTTTATTTACACATGGAGAGTCCTTGACACTGATCCAGTTCCCTCAGAGCTGGCCCTCAGATTGACTGAATGACTGACACTCCTGTTCTTATCTGTCAGCCAGTGCCCCCAGATTAGCAGCTCCAATCAGGGAACTCATATTCTATGAAATCCACCTGGCTGACCTCATTACAATCACTACAGCTACTATCAAAAGAAATATATAAAATATATGTCCCTTCTGGTAACTTAAGCCAGATTCGAATGGAAGACGCACAAATTAACCTGACCCAGATGTGTCTGCTCCTAGTCTCTCTACTGGTTTTTAAGAGCTGCTTAGGACAATGCACCGTTGAGGGTAGTCACATTCACGCTGGGAATTCCAATGTCCCTAATCTGATAGAGCATTTCAGACAAGTAGGCCAAGTGGATTTATTTGGGGACCAATTGATGAATGTGGGCCCACTGGGAGATCAGGGATTGATCATGATCTTAACTGAAAAAAGAAATAAGCGATGTTGTAGGTGTTTTGTTCCTTTATAAAGGAGATGATGGAGGATTATTTTATTCTTGCATGATTACTTGGGATTGACAGATGGGTTAGTACCAGGCCTACAAGTAGGTGCACCTCAGCACTTTTGATGACCTGCAGGGCAATTTCTGTGCAGCACAATACGAGTTCAGAGTCAACAATTTATTGGTACATTATGAGGTTCTAATCTTTGTAGTTATTCCCCAGACAACATTTAAGATGTTAAGACCAATGTCTCTTACAGCACAAGGTCAAAATAACACAACACCAAGTTACACTCCAACAGATTTACCTGAAAACACAAGCTTTCATAGCTCAGCTCCATCTTATAGCACAACTACCACAGTGGCCAGATATGATTACACGTTTTAGATCTGGCTACTCGAACATCTCAAATCTTCATGAAAGTTCAGCATATCTGTTACTTATTGGTATTTCTTTAAGATTAATCCGGGTGAAAACTCAGTAAGAAAGTGACTGTGCTCCTTTAAATTGAAAGGTGGCAGGGATGGAGCTCCATGTAGTTCTGACTAATCCTTCAGTGGGATGTGTCGGAAACACCCAGCTAATTTACTAGGAGGTATTGAAGCATGTAACTATCAACTATCAATGTTCCTTTGTTTCATACAGCTAGGGTAACTGATACTAACATGCATTTACAACCTAACTTTAACCGTCATTCTAGGGAGGGTTTGTGTGTTTGAGGTGAGCAAGAACAAATGTTACTGAGAATTCTTATAAAGCCGACATTGACTAAGCAATGTGGTTAGTTAATTAGATTGGTTTGTATAGATATTAGGAAATAATTTCTTTGTAGGCACAAATTTTACTGTGATTGAATCTCAGATTGAAAAGCTATAAATTAAAGCTTTCAGTAATAATCTCATTTCTACTCAATCAATGGAACATTGCAATTGTTTATTGTGAGGCTTCATTAGAATAGTGAAAGGTAAAGTGTATCTGTGAGGAACAATTTTCTTTTCGATTCATCAAGTCAAAATATAATAGTTATATTTGCTGATTGGAGCTCTTTATATGTATTACAGACTAGCACACACATACAAAATACTGACTGAGAAAATTCTAATCTAAGCAAATAAAGAACTGTGGATGCTGGATATCAGAAACAAAATCAGAAATTTGCCGTTCTGAAGAAGGATGACTGGGCCCAAAACATTAATTCTGATTTCTCTCCACAGATGCTGCCAGATCCGCTGAGATTTTCCAGCATTTTTCTATTTTTATTTCAAGCATCCAATCAATCTAAGTTGTTTATATTACTTGTATTTAAATTAATTTTCAAAGTCACTTATCTATTTATAGATCACTTTGCATGACTGCAGGATGTTTCAAAGTGGCTTACACGCAATGTACATTCTGAAGAACAGACCCTATGGTAATGTAAGAAACATAGCAGCCTCTGTTTTTGCTTTGGCTATGGAGACATGCATATGAATAGCTATTTTCTCCCAATAGTTATATGATTAGTGCTTGTTTAACTTCTGATGTGGTAATCCTGATTATGAAAAGCATATAAATGCAAATAATGCATGGGTCTTGAGAATTTCAAGTGATTAGTCTGTGACTATTTCCTTTGATAGCTCATTCCATTGTGGGATTGTTAAGTTGTACACAGTAAGGTTCAACAAACAGCAACAAAAAGTATTAGACAGATCACGGTTGAGAGAAAGATGTTGCATGGTACGGAAGGACTGTTCAGCTCCTTTTTTGCACCATTGGACTTTTTCCCCATCTTAAATGATGCACAGCAACCTCAGCACTGTACTGAATGCTCACCTCTATTTTGCATTTGGACCTTTAGAGGAGGACTTAAACTTTTAATGTCATGACTCAGAAATGAGGGCAATGTTAGGGTATAGTCAGATTTAACTCATCTGCTAACTCAATGTGGGCCTTGGCAAGGTCTGTGAGTCTTTCAAACCAATCCTTCAGCCCATTGAACTTACTTCTAGCAGATACAAGCTCCCCACGAGGTCCAACTTCAGATGCCCCTGATGATGACGTACCCAAAAGGCAGATTCTATTCAAGAGCAATCTACTTGTATATTGTGGCCAATGAAGCTTGATATATTCTCTGCTCAAACTTTGCACGGGGTTTTGGAGAGATTGCCATGGCTCATGTTGTGCATTCTATTCATAAAACTCCCCTACCGAGCAACTCTTAAAGGCCTAAGTTCTGAAGCAATGCTGTGCTTTTCCAGCAACTTTGTTTTTGTTCCTTGTTTTTATTTATTCTTCCCTGGGATGTGGGCATCTCTAGCTGGGCCAGCATTTGCTGTTCATCCTTAATTAATCTGAATGGCTTTCTAAGGCTTTTTCTGAGGCTAGTTTAGTGTCAACCACGTTGCTTTGTATCAGGAGTCATGTGTAGAAAAGACAAGGTAAAGATGACAGATCAGCTCCCTTAAAGGATTTTTGTGGATTTTTCATATCAATCAACAATAGCCTCCTGGTTCCCATTTGGCTACCTCAATTATAAACTTTTATTGAACTCATGGAATTTTGAACCCATGACCCCACTGGTTTCTGATTACTAGCCCAGTCACATTACCAGGACACTACTGACTCAATCTTAGCTATCTTGGCAGTTTTTTCAAGGGAGTGACTAAGTGTCTAGAAGCCATAATATGCAATAAGATAAGAAAATCATAGATAGCCAGCATGCATTTATTGGAGGCAATCGTGCCTGAAACAATTGCTACAAAGCAGAATATATTGTTGGAGAAAATGCCAGAAATGTTAGTTGTAAAGGGATTTTCATAAGATATTTGCAGGAGTATTGCTTTACAAACTTCTTGATCAACAATAAACGACAAGGGAAATGGTAATATTGATAGCAAGTTGCTCTGGGACAGATAAAAGGCAGTAGAGGTTAATAGATGGCTTTTGGATTGGAGTAACAAGAGTAGTTGTCTCCCCAAGATTAATGTTAAATTTTGCTTCTTTTAGTGTTTGCAATTGATTGGTGCATATGCCAAAATTGTCAAAAAATATGCTTTCCTTCCACATTGCTTGTTTGATAGCCCCACAGTCACTTTATATTAACACAAAACATAGTCTCTTTTCAAGCCTTGTTACTCATTACCCAGCTAGTTGTGTTTGGTCGAGATTGATTTAATTCTTCAGTTAACTTTTAACATCAGAAACCTGACAAATCACAGATGTGGGCTGTGTTTGGTTCTTTCAGCTTCAGGAAGTCGGCAGTCCCGATGAGAATGATTTCCAGCATTGTATTAGTTTCGAATCAGCTTGACCAGAAAAAAAATGCAGACTCAACAGTAATTGCCGTCTGATAGCAAAGCATAGATATTAGACTGGAATTGGCTTTTCGTGTGGCAATGATATTGTGTGGGCAATACCCAGAAATATTTACAAAAGGCCAAAAGGTGAGATCTCAACTCAGTTGAATCCATTAATTTTGAATTCCAGATTCTATATCTCCAAGTTCATATGCCATGTTCTCAGCTACATTTAAAGGGACAGGGAACAAATGGAAATTGGAGATGGTCAGGATATTTGGTGGACATTGATCAAAAGCACCAAGCAGATTCAATGGAACATCATTGGAAATTTGCAATTATAGCACTATTGAGAGCGATGGGGCCTAAAGGCCACTAAGTCATTATGTAGACAGTACAAGTAGTCAGCCTGCCAACCATTTTGTTTATAAGTCTTTGAAAGTGGCTGGTGCATTTTTCATTTTAAAGAGCATTACTTTAAATTGGAGTGGCAGACACAGAAATTTCTTTTGCTCTAGAACATAGAACATAGAACAGTACAGCACAGGACAGGCCCTTCAGCCCACAATGTTGTGCCGACCATTGATCCTCATGTATGCGCCCTCAAATTTCTGTGACCATATGCATGTCCAGCAGTCTCTTAAATGACCCCAATGACCTTGCTTCCACAACTGCTGCTGGCAACACATTCCATGCTCTCACAACTCTCTGTGTAAAGATACCCGCCTCTGACATCCCCTCTATACTTTCCTCCAACCAGCTTAAAACTGTGACTTCTCGTGCTAGCCATTTCTGCCCTGGGAAACAGTCTCTGGCTATCGACTCTATCTATGCCTCTCATTATCTTGTATAACTCAATTAGGTCCCCTCTCCTCCTCCTTTTCTCCAATGAAAAGAGACCGAGCTCAGTCAACCTCTCTTCATAAGATAAGCCCTCCAGTCCAGGCAGCATCCTGGTAAACCTCCTCTGAACCCTCTCCAAAGCATCCACATCTTTCCTATAATAGGGTGACCAGAACTGGACGCAGTATTCCAAGTGCGGTCTAACCAAAGTTTTATAGAGCTGCAACAAGATCTCACGACTCTTAAACTCAATCCCCCTGCTAATGAAAGCCAAAACACCATATGCTCTCTTTTACAAAAGCACTTGCCACTGACTTTTAGGGGTGGCACGGTGGTTAGCACTGCTGCCTCACAGTGCCGGGGGCCATGATTTGATTCCACCCTTGGCTGACTGTGTGGAGTTTGCACATTCTCTCCATGTTTGCGCGGGTTTCCTCCCACGGTCCCAAGGTGTGCAGTTAGGTGGATTGGCCATGCTAACTTGCCTGTAGTGTCCAGGGGTGTGTAAGTTAGGTGGATTAGACATGGAAAATGTCAGGTTATATGGAAAGGGTAGGAAAATGGGTCTGGGTGGGATGCTGTTCAGAGGTGCGGTGTGACTTGGTGGGCCGAATGGCCTGTTTCCACCCTGTAGGGATTCTATGATCTATGAACCACGAATTGTGTCCAACTTTGTGATGTAAGTAGCTTATTTTGCATTTTTTGCACAATCCTCCAGCCTTGGAATTGTAAGGGTCAGATTTTGTCCTTCTGATAATCTATGCAAAATTCTTGTATACCACCAGGTTTGGGAACCAACAAGATTGGCAAACTCCATTCATTTTGACTCATCTCTATGATGTCTTCTTGGAGCATTGCTTCCACTTCCTTCTGAACGTGCACTACTTTGAGAGGATTAAGCCTGTATGAATGTTGTTTTATTGGAATGTCATTCCTTACAACAACGTCATGTACTATGGCATTAGTCCTCCCCATTCTATTTCTATATACATCCTCATAACACTGTAACAAGTCTTTCAATTCAGTTCTCTGTTCCTGGGACAGATAGCTCACTACTCTATCCCATTTCTTAAGGGCTTCCTCATTAATTAAACTTATTATGAGGCACATCAAAATTCAAATCATTTGGATTTGATTCTCACTCTGGGGAGCAGTAATTAATATCTGTTTCTCTGGTTCTCTTTCCCTGTCATAGTAAGGTTTCAGCATGTTCACATGACTTACCTGAGAAATCTTTTTCCTACCTAGCATCTTTAACCAGATAATTCACCTGACTTCTTCTCAATCTGATAGGGACCACTAAACTTTGCTGGAAAGGGATCTCCTCCCATTGGTAACGACACTGATACTTTATCCCCACGGGCAAATATATGAATTTTAGATTTCTTATCTGCTTCATGCTTCATTATGTACTGTGTCACCTTCAAATGTTATCTAGCTAATTGACCTACTTTATTTAATCTTTGTCTCACCTCAGATACATAATCCAACTGTGAGATCTCTGACTTCAGATCTATCAACATTTCCTTAATTTTAAAGGCCCTCTTGCTTCATGTCCAATATCAATACAAACGGAATAAACTGAGTCAGTTGGAGCATCTCTAATGGCAAATAGTATAAATGGGATACCTTTATCCCAATCATTTGGGTAATCCTAGCAGTAAACGCTCAACATTATCTTTTGGATCTGATTCCACCTTTGTCTTGACATTCCATAACAGAACTACCTCCAGAAACCTGGTAGATATGGCCAATTTATTTAGCAAATACTGGATTCCGTATTCAGTTCTAGGGAGGAGACCTACACAATCAATTGAAACCCGTGTAAAATGTTCTTCAAATGTGGGAATTGGCATCAAAAGTACAGATTTTATCACTGCCTATGGCTTTCCTACCATCTGACACATAAGACAGGAACAGCAAAATTCCGCCACTTCGCTATGTAATCCAGGCCAATAAAAACGCTTCTGTATCTTAGCCTGAGTCTCCCTCACTCCTAGATGACCTCTTACAGGTAATTTGTGTGCTACTTGCAATACTTCCTGTCTGTTTTCTACCAGCAACACAATCTGATGAACTTCCACGCATTTCTCCTCTGCGCTAACCTGGCACAGGTCTCCTTTTCCACCTTAAGATTTTATCCTTAGTTAATAACATTCTGGAATACATTTTGGTTCCTTTTCCAAGTAGGCTTTATGATATAAATCCTTCTTTGTTTCATCTTTTTGTTGTAACTCCATCCATCTTTCAGTACTAAACACATCTTTCTGATCCTTTACCTGCTTAGGTTTTTCCTTTACCATCTCATTAAGCAGGGTGTCAGAGTCTTGCTATTCGACTCTTTGATCTCTCTGCACTTGTTCTCTCTGCCCATAAATTCTGTGTCTGCGTGCTTTTCTCTCTCACCACTTGACGAAAGGGCTTTGTTCTGAAAGCTTTTGATTTCAAATAAACCTGTTGGACAATAACCTGGTGCTGTATGACTTCTGACTTTGCCCTTCCCAGTCCAAAACTGGCATCTCCAGATCATTCTCACCAGGTGGTGTGGTTGCATGTGAGCGGCAGGTCCAGTGTCCCAGATTATGGGTACAATGTGTGAAATGGTTTACTGACCTAATTAGATTATGAAAAGTTCATAAAATTGCTAAATAAACTACATTCTGCACTTTAAGCTGCGCTTCCACTCTTCCAACTCTGTGTTTCTTCATGATATCACTCTTCACACCTACTGGGATTTCAGCAGCAGCCAATCTTCACTTTCTATTCACTTTGGCACCTTGCCATTTCTCCATTCACCATCACTGCTCACATTCTTATACAATGTGATACGTCTATCTCATAGTCATTTACATTGAATGTACTGCATCCATGAGGTGCATATGCAATCTTCACTCACTAATAGGTTTGTTCCTTTGTCCCTGACAGGAGGCAAGAGCCATAAAAGGCAGGGGACAGGGCAAAGATTGGAGCAAAACTGTTAACTGATGGACAATGAGAACACCCAGGGTGGCAGGCTGAGGGGCAGGGGTGGCACATTATCACCTTGTAGGGTCTGGCAGGGACGCCTGAGGTCAACTCTGAAGGAAAATATAGTAAAATGTGAAAATGAGACACATTGGTCTGACTAGGGGTGATTGATTTTAAAATGAGTGTCAGGGAATTATTTTTATTTAGCCACTATAAGTTGCTGAAAGGCAGGTTACATCACTTTTCACACTCCTTTACAGATTATGGGGTGAGGTGCTCTCTTTTGGGCATTTCGGTGTTAGCTCTCAAGGTGGGTAATCAACGTCTGCTTTATAACAGTCCCTTTTAAACCTTTCTCCTCTCCCCTTAAACCTGTGCTGTCCAGTTTTGGACTCTGTTACCCTTGGGGAAAAGATCTTCGCTATTCACCCCATCCATGCCCTTCATGATTTTATAAAACTCCATAAGATCACCTCTCAGCCTCTGACACACCAGGGAAAATAACCCCAACTATTCAGCCTCTCCCTATAGTTCAAACTCTCAAACTCTGGCAACATTCTTGTGTATCTTTTCTGAACCCTTTCAAATTTCACAACATCATTCCTATGGCAGGGAGACCATAAATGAATGCAGTATTCCAAAAGTGGCCTCACCAATGTCCTGCACAGTCACAATATGAACTCCAAAATCCTCTACTCAATGCACTGACCGATAAGGCAAGCATACCAGATGCCTTCTTCACTATCCTGTCTACCTGCAACTCTACTTTCAAGGAAACATGAACCTGTATTCCAAGGTCTCCTTGTTCAGCAACGTTCCCAGGACATTCCCATTAAATGTATAAGTCCTACCCCCTGATTTGCCTTTCTAGAAAGCAGCACTTCATATTTATCTAAATTAAACTCCATCTGCCATTCTTCAGCTCACTGGCCCACTTGATCAAGATCCTGTTGTACTGACAGGTAACCTTCTTGGCTGTCCACTATCTCACCAATTTTGGTGTCATCTGCAAACTTACTAACCATACCTCCTAGGCTTACAGCCAAATCATTTTTATCAATCACAAAAAACAGTGGACTCAGCTTTGTGGCACACCATTGGTCACAGGCCTCCTGTCTAAAAAGCAACCCTCCACCACAAACCACTGTTTCCCACATGCAAGCCCATGCTTTATCCAAATGGCTCTTGGAGTTAGTCTGTCATGCATACTGTCACTTACCTTGAACTCCGACATGAGATCATCAAGGGTGTTGCCTACCAACAATGTAACAATATTACCAACTTTTGTCTTCAGCAAATGTCATGAGGTCAATTTCCCCAGAAGATCTTTATAAGTATGCACTGTCATAGGATACACAGACCTATGCCAGCACAGATTCACCAATATTCCTTACCAGCACCTTCCAAACCCACCATCACTTTTCTCTAGAAGGACAAAGGCAGCAGATAAAGGGAACACCACTCCCTGCAAGTTCACCTCCAAGCAACTTACCTTCCTGACTTGGAAATGTATCAAATACATAATATGTTCCTTCAGTGTCATTGGGTCGAAATCCTGCAATTCTGTCCCCAACAGCATTATGGATCTATCTCCAGCACAGGGATGGCAGCAGTTCAAGACGACAGCTCAGCACACCTTCTTCAGGGTAAGTAGGAATGGGCGATAAATGCTGGCCCAGCTGGAGATGTTCATATTACATGAATAAATAAATAGATATTTACATTTTGTTGGATCCACTCAGGCAATTACTTGAATTTTCATTTATGATTCCCATCTCAGGTGCGAGGATGAGCTGCCAATATTGGCTATGGAGAATTCATGTTGGGGAGCAAGGTTTGCTCATATATACAGAGATGTTTAATCATAGGATCCATTACTCATGCATAGGATAAGTGCATTGCTGGCTAGGCCAGCATTTATTCCACAGAGGGCAGTTCAAGGGAGGAGTTGCTGGCCTAGTGCTATTGTCATTATTAATCTAGAGACCCAGGTAATATTCTGGGGAACCCAAGATAACAAAGTGTGGGGCTGGATGAACACAGCAGGCCAAACAGCATCTTAGGACCACAAAAGCTGACGTTTCGAGCCTAGACCCTTCTTCAGAAAATGATTTTCTGATGAAGGGTCTAGGCCTGAAACGTCAGCTTTTATGTTCCTAAGATGCTGCTTGGCCTGCTGTGTTCATCCAGCCCCACACTTTGTTATCTTGGATTCCCATTATATCTAATATTCTGGGGATATGGTTTCATATCCTACCAAAGCAGATGGTGAGGTTTGCAGACAATTGAAAACAAAAATCTGGAATTAAAAGTCTAATGGTGACCATGAAACCATTGTAGATTGATGGCAAAACCCAAAACTGGTTCCCTAATGTCCTTTAAGGAAGGAAACTGCCATGTCTACCTGGTGCAACATATGTCATTTTATTTGAATTGAATTTCATACATTTCTGCTGTTGCGGCAGATTAAATTGATGACGACATAGTTTATTTTCAAGAATGATTCCAGTCAAGGGAAGATAACCATTGCTATGATGTTTATATTTGTTTACTTCCATAAATGTTGAAGTAAGAAGTAGTCAGATTAGATCTCCCCAGTCATTGCCAGAGCACTGCCCCTGTTCCCTCGCCATACTCAACAACTGAAGCATGTTTCCTTTATTGCCAAGACATGAAAAATAATACCTAAAATGCTGGCTAAATGTTGTGGGAGTCAAGCATACCCTTTGAGGTGTAAGCTGCAGGGCACATCCCAATCTGTGCAAGTAATGGTTTCCACATTTATGTATACAAGGTGCTTTGTTCAATAATTCTACTCAAGGCCTTAATATAAACAAATGGCAACAAACTGGAGGAAGGAAAAATGCTAGAAAGACCTTATGGATAAGTTCATTTCCATAAACAGAAGAGGGGCTACAATTTCAGACAGTGCTTGTCCATCAGAACAGAAATGGAAGGTATAAAAGAATACTTTACTACAATGAGAAAGCCCAGGAAAATGAACAAGAAAAGCAGGCTTCACAAAAAGGTGAAGTTCACTGTTAAATAGCTGGCTATCAGCTTGAAAAAAAAGCAGGATGTTGTTAAATGATGCAATGAATGGGCTTAGACAAAATAGACATACATTAACAAAGCAATATAAAAAGGTGGTGAGAGGCCCAGTTTGGAAAAATGCGAGGAAACGTGGATATTCGAAAAAGAATGGAAAAATGAAGCCTTAAGCTACAGTTAAACTTTGACAGAACTCAGTGATCACAGCAGATAGCTACAGTGTGAATGAGAGAAAGGGAACAAACAAAATACTTTAGAAGTTGCTCTAAATCTGAAATGAAAGGAAAGAATGTTGCAACACTTAGTAGATCAGGCAGTATCTGTAAACAGGGAAAAAGGTGATAAAATTTAATGCTCTAACCATGGTGGTTTGATGACATGTGTGCATTAAATTAGGAAGGAACGTGGCAGCTGGTGGAGACCCTGACACCTTCCTGCCTCTAGATGCTTTCACACTTTGGCTATTCAGCAATGGCAGGCACAACAACACAGCAGCACACAATTACTGACATTCTTTCCTCTTACCTTAAAGCATAGGTGGCAAACTATAGAAGAGTGGAAAGCAAAACTGGCAGGGCCCAAAGACCTGAGGCCTAGAGATGAAATGGTTCATAATATCATGTTTGGCATGTGGATGTTGCTAGCTAGACCAGCATTTCTTGCCCATCTGTACTTGCCCTAAAAAAGATGGCAGTGAACTACTTTCTTGAACTTCTGCAACTGGGGTAGGTAGACCCCCCACCCCCCACCCCCCAGTGCCATCAGGGAGGGAATTCCTGGATTTTTACCCACTGACAGAATAATGAGTGGTTTGGAAGGGAACTTGTAGCTGGTGGAGTTCCCCATGTATCTGCTGCCATTGTGCTTCTACGATAGAGGTTACTGGTTAGGAAGTTTCCATCTAAGGAGCATTTGTGAGTAACTGGAATGTATTTTGTAGATGGTACACACAGCTGCAATTGTGAAGTAGTGGTAGAAATAACTCCACACAGGCCAGTATTCAGTCACTAAGTCAACATTTATTTACACATGAATAGTCTTTGACTTTAGTACTGCCTTTTCAGAGCCAACCATCAGAGAGGCAACATCTCAGACACTTTGCTTTCTATCTGTCATCCAGGGCTCCCTGATTGGACCACATTAACAGCCCCAATCATGGAACTCATATTCTGTGAGGTCCGGATGTCTGACCTTGTTACACTCATTACAATGGTGAAGGGGGTGAAAATTTTAGGATGTTCAATAGGTACCAATCAAGATGACTCCTTTATTTTGTTTGAACCTCTTGAGCGTTGTATGTACTGCACTCATCAAGGTAGGTAAACAGCATTCCTATACATTTCTAATTTGTGACTTGTAGATGGTGGACAAACTTTGGGGAGATGGGAAGTGAAGTTTTTGTTGCAGAATTCTTAGCCTGTGACCTGTTTTTTTAGGTACTATATTTATATAATCTGGTCCAGTTCAGTTTTTGGTCAACCATGACCCTTAGAATGTCAGTCATAAGGGATTCAGTGATGGTAATGCATTTGAATGTCAAAAACCATTGGAGCTAGTTGTTGTCTGAAATTTGTGAGGTGTGAATGTCATTTACCATTTATCATCCCAAGACTGAATATGGTCTAGGTCTTGCTGCATACGAACATGGACTGCTTCAGTATTTATACAAGCATCAGTGAACATAGAACATAGAACATAGAACATTGCAGCACAGTACAGGCCCTTCGGCCCTCGATGTTGTGCCAACCTGTCATACTGATCTCAAGCCCATCTAACCTACACTATTCCACGTACGTCCGTATGCTTATCCAATGACGACTTAAATGTACCTAAAGTTGGCGAATCTACTACCGTTGCAGGCAAAGCATTCCATTCCCTTACTACTCTCTGAGTAAAGAAACTACCTCTGACATCTGTCCTATATCTTTCACCCCTCAATTTAAAGCTATGCCCCCTCGTGCTCGCCGTCACCATCCTAGGAAAAAGGCTCTCCCTATCCACCCTATCTAACCCTCTGATTATTTTATATGTTTCAATTAAGTCACCTCTCAACCTTCTTCTCTCTAATGAAAACAGCCTCAAGTCCCTCAGCCTTTCCTCGTAAAACCTTCCCTCCATACCAGGCAACATCCTAGTAAATCTCCTCTGCAGCCTTTCCAAAGCTTCCACATCCTTCTTATAATGCGGTGACCAGAACTGTACACAATACTCCAAGTGTGGCCGCACCAGAGTTTTGTACAGCTGCAGTATAACCTCTTGGTTCTGGAACTCGATCCCTCTATTAATAAAAGCTAAAACACTGTATGCCTTCTTAACAGCCCTGTCAACCTGGGTGGCAACTTTCAAGGATCTGTGTACATGGACACTGAGATCTCTCTGCTCATCTACACTACCAAGAATCTTACCATTAGCCCTGTACTTTACCTTCTGGTTACTTCTACCAAATTGCATCACCTCACACTTGTCTGCATTAAGCTCCATTTGCCACCCCTCAGCCCAGCTCTGCAGCTTATCTATGTCTCTCTGCAACCTACAGCATCCTTCGTCACTATCCACAACTCCACCGACCTTGGTGTTGTCTACAAATTTACTAATCCATCCTTCTACGCCCTCATCCAGGTCAGTTATAAAAATGACAAACAGCAGTGGACCCAACACCGACCCTTGCGGTACGTCACTAGTAACTGGTCTCCAGGATGAACATTTCCCATCAACTACCACCCTCTGTCTTCTTTCAGCAAGCCAAATTCCGATCCAAACTGCTATATCTCCCACAATTCCATTCCTCCGCATTTTGTGCAATAGCCTCTTGTGGGGAAACTTATCGAACGCCTTGCTGAAATCCATATACACCACATCAACCAGTTTACTCTCATCTACCTGTTTGGTCACCTTCTCAAAGAACTCAATAAGGTTTGTGAGGCACGATCTAACCTTCACAAAACCGTGTTGACTATCCCTAATCAATTTATTCTTTTCTAGATGATTATAAATCCTATCCCTTATAACCTTTTCCAACACTTTACCAACAACTGAGGTAAGGCTCACTGGTCTATAATTACCAGGGTTGTCTCTACTCCCCTTCTTGAACAGGGGAACCACATGTGCTATCCTCCAGTCATCTGGCGCTATTCCTGCAGACAATGACGAGTTAAAGATCAATGCCAAAGGCTCGGCAATCTCCTCCCTGGCTTCCCAGAGGATCCGAGGATAAATCCCATCCGACCCAGGGGACTTATCTGTCTTCACTCTCTGAAGGATTTCTAATACTTCTTCCTTGTGAACCTCAATCCCACCTAGTCTAGTAGCCTGTATCTCAGTAGTTTCCTCAACAACATTGTCATTTTCTAGAGTGAATACTGCTGAAAAATATTCATTTCGCGCTTCCCCTATCTCATCTGACTCCACACACAACTTACCACTACTATCCTTGATTGGGCCTAATCTTACTTTCGTCATTCTTTTATTCCTTAAATGCCTATAGAGAGCCTTAGGGTTTACCCTGATCTTATCTGCCAACAACTTCTCATGTCTCCTCCTGGCTCTTCTGAGCTCTCTCTTTAGGTCTTTCCTGGCTACCTTGTAGCCCTCAAGTGCCCTAACTGAGCCTTCACATCTCATCCTAACATAAGCCTTCTTCTTCCTCTTGACCAGAGATTCCACCTCCTTCGTAAACCACGGCTCCCGCACTCTACAGCTTCCTCCCTGCCTGAAAGGTACATACTTATCTAGGACACACAGGAGCTTTTCCTTGAATAAGCTCCACATTTCTACTGTGCCCATCCCCTGCAGTTTCCTTCCCCATCCTATGCTCCCTAAATCTTGCCTAATCTCATCATGATTGCCTTTCCCCCAGCTATAACTCTTGCCCAGTGGTATACACCTATCCCTTTCCATCACTAAAGTAAACATAACAGAATTGTGATCGCTATCACCAAAGTAACTTGTTATTTCTGATTATTGTATCACCTTGCCACCTCATACTTGCCTCCCTGCTGTTGAGGATTCCAACCCCCTGCCAATCTAATTTAAACCCTGTCTTGTAGCACTAGAAAATCTGCCCTGCAGGATATTGGTCCCCCTTCAGTTCAGGGGCAACCTGTCCCTCTTGAGCAAGTCATCTCTGCCTCAGAAAAGATCACAATAATCCAGGAACCTGAATCCCTAACCCCTGTACTAATTCTTTAGCCATGCATTCATCTGCCACATCCTCCTGTTTGTACTCTCACCAGAACGTGGCACTTTTGTCTTTCTTATTTCAGGTAGAATATATTTTGCCAGAGATGGAGCGTGGCAGAGATTCACCAGAATAATCCTTGGGATGGTCGTATTGTTTTATAGAGAAGGATTGAGCAGTTTACATCAGAGAAACGTAAAAATTTCTTATCCAGCATGATAGAGGGAATGGAGATGTGAAGTTCCTTTAGTCTAAAACCGGGAGCCAGAACGTCATCATACAAGGTATTGTGTTTAAGGGCTGCAAGGTTATGCTGCAGCTCTATAAAACCCTGGTTAGATCATACTTGGAATATTGTGTTCAGATCTGGTCGCCTCATTATAGGAAGGTGTGGAAGCTTTAGAGAGGGTGCAGAGGAGATTTACCAGGATGCTGCCTGGGATGGAGGGCAGGTCTTCTGAGGAAAGGCTGAGGGAGCTTGGGCTTTTCTCATTGGAGCGAAGAAAGATGAGAGGTGACTTGATAGAGGTTTACAAGATGATGAGAGGCATAGATAGAGTGGATAGACAGAGCCGTCCTCCCAGCGTGGAAATGACTATTCCAAGGGGGCATAATTTTCAGGTAATTGGACGAAAGTATAGGGGAGATGTCAGAGGTAGGTTCTTCACACAGAGAGTGGTGGGCGTGTGGAATGTGCTGCCGGCAGTGGTAGGAGTCAGATACTTCTAGAGATTTTTAAGCCGCTCTCGGATAGGCACGTGGAGATAGTAAAATGTAGGGTATGCGGGGCAGATTGATCTTAATAGGACAATAGGTCAGTACAACATCACGGGCTGAAGGGCATATGCTGTGCTGTACAGTTCTGTGTTCTATGTTTTACGTTCTAGGATCAGGGAAAAACTGTGTAAGACTGCGAAAGGGAGGAATTTCTTCACTCAAAGTGTGACAAATCTTGTAATTCTCTAACTCAAAGAGCTGAGGAAACTCAGTCAATAAACTGGTTCAAGACAGCGATTTGTGAGGACATTAAGGGTTACAGGGATCGTTTGGGAAGATGGCATTGAGGCAGAAAATCAGCTGTGATCAAACTGAAGGGCACAGCAGTGTTTGAAGGGCTGAATGGCCCACTCCTGTTCCTACTTCCCTGCAATAAAAGGCAGTTCATTCAAAAACAATTGGCAGGAAACAATTTCCAAAGTGCTCATGAATGTGAACAAAATTAGGATACAGTATCTGTAAATGTAACGCAATAAAGCAGCAGTCAGATGTAGCACAACACACAAAAGGGATAAAGAAAGAATTAAAAGTTCTCTATTTGTGGATTACGTAAGAACAGGAACATTTTAACTGAAGACTGGATGGGATTCATGAATTACAAGACAGCAAGGTGGTGCTAACATCCCCACTTCTATCTTAAGATGGGGGGGAGGTCATTACTGAAGATAGTTGGGCCTGAAAATCATTCTGCGAAACTCTTACACTGGTGCCTTGTGGCTGAAATGGCTGACTTTTAAAACCACTTCTTCCTCTGTGACAGGTACAGATTGTGTCTCACTGACTGTTTACTCTTTTTTTTATCTCTATTTTGCTTTTTTCTCTTCAGCTTGCAGTCGTCCTCTCATTATGTCAGGCTCTTCAACACTTGCCACGTTGCCAATTCCATTGTTCCCATCACTTTTTCACTAATTTTCATTTCCTCTAAGTCTCTTTGCCCCTCTGCTTTATCCTTCCTTTATGAATGTATAAGCGTTTTCATGTCTTACATTTTAAAATGCTTGATTGGATGCCAGCCAAGTTGTTAGTTATGCATATTGAGCTAAAGTGGGAAGCAAGAGTCACAAGGGGGAATTAATCTGAGGCCAGGTTTTAGAAATGTAGTTAAGTAAATGACTGGGCTTGGGCTCCAGCTCACTTAGGGTTCACCACAATAGAAATGAAAACTACAGTTTGAAGCTTCAAGCAATATCTTTTGTACTGCTTAAAAATATCTGAAATGTAGAAACAGGAAAGTTATGTTTTTTGTTGACAAATTCTTCTATGTCTCCAGTAAGGAGATGGTGAATCAGACTAACGATTAGTACATGTCAAAAAGGATTTTGTAACGCAAACAATACAGAACATGCTCTGCGATATGTAAAAGCAAATGAAGAAAATGTTGCCTAATGTGCCACTAGGCATGGAAGGGAGAAGAAGAGGAATTCTATACTGTAATTACCAGCTAAGTCTCAAATGCTATTGCACTACAAAAGTTAACTGATCAGACACAGAAAATAACTGTCAAAAGAATCCTCAATTTTGGACTGAGGACTGCACAAATCTACAAGTTGAGTTAGTAACGCGGAAATCTAACATGATAGAAAGTGACAGAGGTTGACTTACTTTGAATTTACAATTCTGTAATCTGCCAATACTGGGCAACCACAAGAATATTGTTGTGCAGACAGCAACTTGGCAGCAGATGGATCACATTAGCCAGGAGTTTAGTACTCAGAATAACAACTAATAAGATTCTCAGATTTTAGGGCAATGGTTGAAAATTCAGTGTCAAGGGAGGGCCTGTATCTTTAATCTTTACTCTAGTTTGGCCAGCTGCCTGTAGGCTTTCCAGTTGGTGGCCACAGAGAGCAAGATGGCTTTTGAAGTTTTTATCTTTGGCGTTTTGTCCTAAAAATAATACAATTTGACTTCCTCTGTTTACTGGTCCTTTCCTTTAAAAGAAAAAAGTACAACAATGCAATACATTATGGTTTAACTGTTTCAGCACCAAACAAGTCATGAAATGCCTGCTTCAATGAAACCAAGTAGTCAGGGAGGTCAGATCAGAGCAGTGGAACTGAACTAGCAGTGGTTACTAAGCAGTGGAAGGTATTTGTAGAGCATAAGAATTGACAACCCACCTCTCCGGTGATGGACTGTATGCCAACACATGTTGAAGATAACAGGTTGGAGCTGGCTTCCCAACACAATGACATCTTTGCAGAAAGCACACACACAAATTCACCCATGTTGGGATTACCCCTCTTTTGGCAAATTGATAATCTAACAAATTATTTTGGTGTGCCAGAAGTGTGAAGTATTATGGAATGGGAATGCGCGATATCATTTCCAAACCTCTTTGCCTTAATATAAAGACAAACTGTTGCACATTCTGGATATCTGAAATAAAATAGAAAATGATGGAAATAGTCAGCAGGTCTAGGAGTATTTGCAAAAAGAAACAAAGCTAATGCTTTAGGTCAGCAGCCTTCAAATTTCATGGGTTAATGTTCTGAAATGTTAACTCTATCATGACAGAGGATTTTAGAAGAGTTTGTGGTCTTTGTTAGGCTCACAGAGTGCTGGAAGTTAGGCTGTTGATCATTTTTACCATTTATTAAATGGTCTTCTAACTATTTCTGGGTTTCACAAGATTCTTTACATGTAGCCATCTTTCTCTACAGTCTATAGTAGGAACTGCCAATGCTGGAGAATCTGAGATAACAAGGTGTAGAGCTGGATGAATGCAGCAGGCCAAGCAGCATCAGAGGAACAGGAAAGCTGACGTTGAAGGTTCCCAACCTGAAATGTCAAACTTTCCTGCCTTTCTCTACAGTCTGTTGTCATGTGATATTTCACATGACATGATGTAGACTGACTACTTACATACATATGAACATACAAAATAGAAGAAGACGTCGATCATTCAATCCTTTCAAACCTGATCCAAAATTATGGGTAATAAAATGTGAGGCTGGATGAACACTGCAGGGCCAGCAGCATCTCAGGAGCACAAAAGCTGACGTTTCGGGCCTAGACCCTTTATCAGAGAGGGGGATGGGGTGAGGGTTCTGGAATAAATAGGGAGAGAGGGGGAGGCGGACCGAAGATGGAGAGAAAAGAAGATAGGTGGAGAGGAGAGTATAGGTGGGGAGGTAGGGAGGGGATAGGTCAGTCCAGGGAGGATGGACAGGTCACGGAGGTGGGATGAGGTTAGTAGGTAGGCGATGGAGGTGCAGCTTGAGGAGGGAGGAAGGGATGGGTGAGAGGAAGAACAGGTTATGGAGGCAGAGACAGGCTGGACTGGTTTTGGGATGCAGTGGGTGGAGGGGAAGAGCTGGGCTGGTTGTGTGGTGCAGTGGGTGGAGGGGACGAACTGGGCTGGTTTTGGGATGCAGTGGGGGAAGGGGAGATTTTGAAGCTGGTGAAGTCCACATTGATACCATTGGGCTGCAGGGTTCCCAAGCGGAATATGAGTTGCTGTTCCTGCAACCTTCGGGTGGCATCATTGTACTCTCCTCTCCACCTATCTTCTTTTCTCTCCATCTTTGGTCCGCCTCCCCCTCTCTTCCTATTTATTCCAGAACCCTCACCCCATCCCCCTCTCTGATGAAGGGTCTAGGCCCGAAATGTCAGCTTTTGTGCTCCTGAGATGCTGCTGGGCCTGCTGTGTTCATCCAGCCCCACATTTTATTATCTTGGATTCTCCAGCATCTGCAGTTCCCATTATCACCAAAATTATGGGTGATCTGTTTATGTTTTGAATTTCAAATTCCCACCTACCCCTAATAACTTTTGATGTCCTTTGCCTAACAAGAATCAAACCACCTCTGAGTTAAAAATATTTAAAGACTCCCAGTTCCACCACCTTCTGAGGCAGAGCTTTCCAAATTTGCACAATCCGCTGAGGGAAAAATGCTCTCCTTACCTGTGTCCTGGAAAGGTAATCCCTAATTTTAAAACTTTCCCCTGGTTCTAGATTCACTCACAAGATGAAACATCCTTTCCACATCCAACTTGTCAAGTCTTTTCAGGATCTTATACATTTCTTATCAATTCACCCCTCCTATCTAAATTCCAATGGAAACAAGCCCAGTTTATTCAACCTTCCCTCGTAACATGACCCATTCATTCAGACATGAATTCAGTAAACATCTCTGAAACACTGCCAATGCTTTACATCCTTTCTTTAATAAGGACACCAAAACCGCACATTGCATTCGAGAAGTGGTTTCACCGATGCCCTGTATAATTAAAGCAGAGCACCTTTGCTTAATTTTAAAATTTCCCTCATTATAAAGAATGGCATTTTGATTATGTGCTGTATTTGCATAAAACATTTTGTGTCTTGTGCATGAAACACCTTTTCCTGTAGTCTTCTCTCCTGTTTGAATTTTCCCTTGGTGCTTTTTCCACTGTCTTTACCGGAGCTGCCACTACGTTATCACTCTAGAGTCATTGAACTTTTACAGCATGGAAAGAGGCTCTTCATTCTATTGTGCCCAAGCCAGTCATCTGATCCCATTTTCTCTCTAGTTTGTATGCTATAGCAATTTAAATGTTCTTCTGAATAACTCTTCAATGTCTTGAGGGCTCCTGCCTTGACCATTCTTTTAGGCAGTGAGATCGAAAAGCCCTGAAACCTTTCCTCAAATTCTGTCTAAACCTCCTGCTCCTTACTTTAAAACTATGTCCCCCAATTATTGACCCCTCCACTAAGGGGAAAAGTTTCTCCTTATATACCCTATCTATGTCCCTCAGAACTTTAAGCATCTCAATCAGATTCCCCAATCAGCCTCTCAGCTCAAAGGAAAACAATTCCAGCCTATCTATTCTCTTGTCATAGATGAATTGCTCCATGCCAGGCAACATCCCAACTAATCTCTCCTTCACCCTCTCAGGTGCAATCACATCCTTCTTTAGTGTGGCGACCAGAACTGCTCACACTGTGGCCTATATAACTCTGTATAGATCTCCATCATCACCTCCTTGCTCTTGTACTCATGCCTTGACTAAGATCATAGTTGGTCTTATGGAGGTTGTATCTGTGTTCAGGATCAATAGAGACAGCTGAAAGCTAGGCCTTTGGTGACTTCATCTCACATTAGACATTCTTTTAATTATTTACAGGCTGAGGTTTAACATAGAAACACGAGTATGGTATCATCTTTTTAATGTGACTGATGATGTAAACCGATAATTTACATATTGAGCATGAACCCTCAACACCACACTTGTATCCACAGACATGGTCATTTGCATGATAGATCCTACAGATGTTTGCAGAACTTTCTGCTTTAATCCCACTCGTGTTTTAACAATACATTTGCTTCCAAGCTAATATTAATTTCTATCTGCTCATTAGGAAGTGCATGAGAGCACGGAAAGCAATTTCCCTGCAGATTCTGTCCCTGGCAGCCATCCACTAAGGGACATGAAATCAGGAATCTTCATCTGTTATGTGTTCATGACTGGAATTCTTCAGTCTTACTCCAAAACCACTTTTTTTACAGCTGTTAAAATGACCCTTGCTGGTCTTGTGCTACACCAAGTCTCAAATGAAACAAGCATCAAGGTCTACCCTATCTTGAGCCTTGACTTCATTCATATAACACTAGAATCTGTAAGCTGTTTGTCAGCTGTTTAAGTTTCAGATCTTCGCACCCTAACAGCTAATCCAAGGAACAGAAAGGATAGATGAAGGTGTTGCAAATGGCAGAAAGGACTTTTTGGTTGTGTTTTTTTTAATATTTGCCAGATATTATTGCCCATCTTTAATTGCCCAGAGAATAGTTAAAAATTAACTGCAATATTGGTTCACCAATGGTCCAGTTCAAATCTAGGTGTAGCCTTTCTTCAAATCTAGGTGAAGGGAGTGATGAGCCTTGGAAAGTCTTGTTTTAAGGGCAGCACGGTGGCACAGTGGTTAGCACTGCTACCTCACAGCCCCAGGAACCTGGCTTCAATTCCACCCTCATGCAGCTAACTGTGTGCAGTTTGCATATTCTCCCTGTATCTGCGTGGGTTTCCTCCGGGTGCTTCAGTTTCCTCCCACAGTCTAAAGATGTGCAGGCCAGGTGTATTGGCCATGGAAAATTGCCCATAGTGTTCAGAGTTGTATAGAGTAGGTGGGTTTATAGAGGGAATGGGTCTGGGTGGGATGCTCTGAGGTTCAGTGTGGACTTACAAGGGTGGCACAGTGGGTAGCACTGCTGCCTCACAGTGCCAGGGACCTGGGTTCGATTCCAGCCTCGGGTGACTGTCTGTGTAGAGTTTGCACATTCTCCCCGTGTCTGCGTGGGTTTCCTCCCACAGTCCAAAGATGTGCAGGTTAGGTGGATTGGCCATGCTAAATTGCCTGTATGTCCAGGGATGTGTAAATTAGGTGGGTTGTAGCTGGATGGGTCAGGGTGGAATGCTCTGAGGTTTGGTGTGGACTTGTTGAACCGAAGTGCCTGTTTCCACTCCGTAGGGATTCTATGATTTTATGGACAGTACCTTTCAAACCCATCTAGAAGGACAAGGTGCATGGGAACAATGCCATCCAGAAGTTTCCCTCCAACTACTCCTCAGTTGGAAATATATCACCATTCCTTCAGGGTCACTGGGTCAAAATCCTGGAACTCACTCTGTAACCTAATGGCATTGTGGGTCTACCTACCTGAACTGCAGTGGTTCTCGAAGGCAGCTCACCCCCTCCTTCTCCTGGGCAAGTAGAAAATGGCCAATAAATGAATGATTGAAATAAAAATCACAGCAGGTAAGCTTCCCACTGTATTTCCCAAAGTGGTACATTTCCACTTCTGTTACTTCACTAAACTTTGTTCTTGTCTTTGCTCAGCTGCGGCTGAAAAGCATTCAATGCTTTATTACCAAGAATCTTAACTATCTAATCTATCCCTCGACAGCTCCAAATCTAACCCACATATACTTGAGGTCACCCAATTCTCTGTTGCCCATTTCCTTAATCACACTAAATCCTGTTTACCCATCACTCCTATGCCCCTGGTTAGGCATTGGCTCAATTTTAAAGTCGTTACCAATAATTTTCAAACCCTCCTATGGTCTTACCACTTACTATCTCCAGTGTCTGCAGCCCTACAACCCTCTGGGATACTTGGAGCAATAAAATTTCATTCTTTTGTATGTTCCCAAATTTAATCTCTTCAGCATGAACTTTCTATGACTTACCTGTCCACATTGTGCTGTGGCACACTACCTACCTGGCACACAACCTCCCTGGTACACTACTGTCCTGGCATCCTACCCCTGAACCACTTGGTACCTGACCCAAATGATATAGAATTCCTCAGCACTCTGTGCTCTTCGTATCCGACCCATCTCACACTCTACACCTTGGCACCTACCCCTTACATCCTTGACATCTTACCCTCCCAAAATCCCAACCTAACATTTATCTCATGCACTTAGCTTTTGACAGTAGCTGTCGAAGTGGCTGTCTATGATTCTGGCCCTTAACATTCAGAATATGGCATCTTACCGCTGTGAAAAAGGGGGTGTGATTTGCTTTTCACCAAAAGTTTTACACGAGAAGGGAGCTCTTAGGCTGGAATTTGTCTCAACATTTTTGGAGGAGCCCTGATTGGAATCACCTTTCAAAAATGTGGAACTCTTTCACAGCTTAAAAAAGAGTGAATGGCAATATGTGTGAAATTGCCACTCCATGGAAATCTGGCAGAATATCATATACACTTAGCATATGATTTACACTGTTGCTTCTCTCTCTCAAATCTGTTTCAAAAGGATAAACACTGGTGATTTCTTCCAACTGCCAGATCATAGAACATAAGAACTAGGAGCAGGAGTAGGCCATCCGGTCCCTCAAGCCTGCCCCACCATTTAATAAGATCATGGCTGATCTTTTTAAGACTCTGCTCCACTTACCCACCCACTCACCATAACCCTTCACTCCTTTACAGTTCAAACATTTATCTAGCTTTACCTTAAAAACATTCAGCGAGGTAGCTACAAACGCTTCACTGGACAGGGAATTCTGCAGATTCACAACCCTTTGGTTGAACAAGTTCCTCCTGACCTCAGTCCTACATCTGCTTCCCTTTATTTTGAGGCGACGCCCTCTGGTCCTAGTTTCACCTGCTAGCGGAAACAATCTCCCTGTCTCCACTTTATCTATTCCATTCGTAATCTTATATGTTTCTATAAAATCTCCCCTCATTCTTCTGAATTCCAACGCATATAATCCCATTCTACTCAGTCTCTCCTCAGAATCTTGTTTGAGGTTTCTTTGAAAATGCTTGAGCATTTATATTCTTCAATTTTGCATTTCCACTCTTTCAGTCATCGGTTAACTCATCAAAGAACGTCAGTTCCATGGCCTGTTTTCTGGATAACTAGTCCACTGTTAGAATAGTTATTCTCTCATAGATACTAATGTGCTCCTGTTACATTTGGTTCTCGTCCCTGGAGTAGGAAGTGTTTATTCTTCTGAGCCTGTTTCATTTAGAGCGGGCGTCTCGCTGTTGTGGGCCATGTAACTCTTCAGTCAAGGATGTGTAATGCTCTACTGCTTCAATGAAATGCTTCTCTTCCTCTTCTGATTGATTGATTGTTTTTTCTAACAATGTATCTAATTTCCTAGAACATATCTGTTGTAGCATCATATCTCATTCCTTTTAATTGGAATTTATTTTTACAATTTTGCTTGTGTTCAACAATGTTATTAGTTGCTTACTGTATGTTTCTATTTTAAACTGAAACCCTGGGACAGAGTCAGAAAGCATTTTGCATGTTTGTGTACCTTCTAGTGCTTCTTTTTTGACCACAGTGTACTCATGTTCAGTGTCTGGTAATGATCTGGATACAGAGTAAATGTGATCTTCTTTCTCATCTTTTTGCATTTGGAATATCACTGAGCCCAATAGTTGATAGCTCTAGATCATCATGAATTTCCGAATTTCACATGTACCAAGCATTTTCTTTATTAATCAAAGGACTTGTCGTGAATTTTATTCCAATGCAGAGCTTCTTCCAGTCTGAGGAATTGCTAGAGATGTTTGTTTATTTGAGTGAGAAGTGGTAAGAATTTGCATACTCTACAGTTTCATAACTTTTCTGACTGATAGAAATTCTTTGCTATTCCTTGTCCTCTCTGTATTTGCTGTAATATCTGTTACTTGAAAAATGTGCCCCAAGCCCTCAATTGTGGCTTTGAGGACTCACTTAAAATTAGCCCTGCTTCCTGCAACGTTTTCGATACTATTTTCCATACCCTGTTGTCATATTCAGTTCTGATGGAACCATGTATTAAAATGTCATCAAAATGCACATATTTCCCTTTAATTCCCCTCGGATGTTTGTCATTGCTCTTTAGAATATTTCAGGGGCAGATTAATGCTGCAAAATAATTGGTTAAAGCTGGATGTGAGTTTGCTCGCTGAGCTGCAATGTTAGTTTTCAGATGTTTCGTTACCATTCTAGGTAACATCATCAGTGAGCCTCCGATGAAGCGATGGTGTTATGTCCTGCTTTCTACTTATATTATAAATAGAAAGTGAGACATAGCACCAGTGCTTCATATGAGGCTCACTGATGATGTTACCTAGAAGGGTGACGAAACGTCTGAAAACTAACCTTCCAGCTCAGCTAGCAAACTCACATCCAGAACCTCAACCTGAGCTACAAATCTTCTCAAAACTTGCTAATTGGTTAAAGCATTATCATCCAAATGGTGTGATGAACGTCATTAAGCATTTAGATTCTTTATCCGATGGTGCTGCTTGAAAGCACTTATTGGTATCGAGTTTAGTGAAAACATGTTTTTTGCTAGCTTTGCTAAACTTTCATCAATTGATTAGATTTCTCACTCTATAGATTACTTTCATCATGCAAAGTCAAACAAATTCTTAGTGATCCATTCACTTCTAGAAATAGTACCATCGCAGAACACCAATTTATTGACTTGTTCACTGATGAATTAATTCCTCAGCATAACGCTATTACAATGTCATCTTGTACATTTTTCGAAAGTGGGTGTGGAACAATTTCAGATGCGAGTAGGCAGATTGGCTTTTCATTTCCTCTTTATGTGGTATGATGACTTTAGCTTCCTCAAGTCACTGAAACACCTCAGGAATTCAGTTCCAAACTCATCTTTTCCCTATGTTGTCAACTCTATCAACTTTGAAAAGAAGCTTCAGATCTGTGCATGCTTTTCTGCTCATTAAAGAACATTTTTAATTCTGAATCACATACAAAGTCTTGAAAATTGCTCTATCTTGATACTGGAGTCTTGCAGACAACTGGTCTTTTGTTTTTCATTGGCTATCCCCGATCCCTGAAGTCAAATTGGATGTCAAGACTACTATTTGATTCTGTCATTCTATGGCATCTAGGAGAACTGATTCATTTGCCCCAATATCAAATTTAAATTGTGCTTGGGGTCCACTTATTTCAATGTCAGCACTCCAAAACATCCCATTTGATTATTTCATTTCTAATAGGAATGAGATTTCACTGATGTTTGGACCTGTTTTAATCTCTTAGATTCTGTTCTTTCGTACGGGTCTTCAGTTTTCAAGGTGAAATCTTTTTATCATGAAAGATTGTTTTGAAATGTGGAAATTTTGATATGGTGCTCCACATTTTTGGCAGAACAATCTTTGTACTGATGTGTCTTTGTCCTCTCACAGACAGACTGTAGAATGGTACCTGCCACTTTTTTGTGCCTCCTTGGCTTAACTTCAATTACTTTTGCTTTTGTACCTGATATATTACACTACCTCCAAAGTTGATTGCTGGTATGGCTAACTGAACTTCTTTTGTTAAAGTTATATCTTTCCTGGTCTATAAGAAACGCAACAGAGGGTTCCCTCCAAAACTCCACTATAATTCTATCCCTAATCAGGTCATTTCCACTTTCAAAATTATCTACTAAATAAAAGTCATTAATAAATGAATCTATTCTAGCTCTTGTTTCTGTTTATTAAATTTTACTCCTCTTCTACATTTCACTAAACACTGAACAATGGATCAAAAACACAAATTACCTGATTGAAACAGGTTGTCTCATCATTTAGTGCCTGTTTTGCTATAATGTCAATTACAATTTTACCAATTTCATGGTGCAGGATATTGACCTAATCCTTATTTAATTTTTCTGCAAACCCTAAAGTGTGCCTGTACCAAGTGAATCATCTGGAACAGTTCTGCTGTTTCTCGGATTGTCATTGGCCTTCTACATACTGAAGAGATTTGAGTAGCTGTGTGGTCCGTTCCATGGCATAACCTCATTAGAGCTTGCTTCCCTCACTATATCCTTGGCTGTGTTACCTTCTGATTTTCTGGCATGTGACAGTTTGTTTTGAGTTTTTCAAACTACTCTCTCTTGTCTCTGTAATTGCCTCTGAAGTTTCTACCACTGCTCTCTCTTACTGGCCATAAGGCCATGAGATTTAGGATCAGAATTAGGCCATTCAGCCTATCGGGTCTGCTCTGCCAGTCAATCATGGCTGCTATGTTTCTCAACTCCATTCTCCTACCATCTCCCTGTAACCCTTGATTCCCTTACGAATCAATAACCCATCTGTCCCTATCCTAATTATGTTCATTGATTTGCTTCCACAGCCCTCTGTGGCAATGAGTTCCACAGATACACCACCCTCAGGGTGAAGAATTCCTCTTCATCTCAGTTCTAAACAGTTGGTCCGTTGCCCTGATGCTGTGCTCTTGGTTCTAGTCTCTCTTATGAATGGAAACAAATTCTCCACGTCCAATGTATTCAGGCCTCTCAGTATTCTGTAAGTTTCAATGAGATATCTCCCTTAAACTTTTAAACTTTGTCGAGGACAGACTCAACCATTCTTTATATGACAGGGCCTTTGTTCCTGGGATCATTCTTGTGAACCTCCACTGGACCCCCTCCATCGCCAATACTCCCTTCTTTAGATATGGGACCACAACTCCTCACAATATTCCAAGTGAGATCTGACCAGAGCCTCATACAACCTCAGCAGTACATCCCTGCTCGTGTATTCCAGCCCTCTCAAAATGAATGCTAACATTGCATTTGTCTTTCTACCTGCCCACCGAACCTGTATATTAACCTTGGGCGAATCCTTAACTAGGATTCCAAAGTCCCTTCGCGCTTCATTTCCCCATTTAGAAAATAGACTATGCCTCAATTCTTCCTACCAAAGTACAACATCTCGCATTTCCCCACATTGTGTTTCATTTGGTGTTGTTTTTTCCACTCTCCTAGCCTGCCCAAGTCCTTCCACAGCCTCTGCTATCTCTCTCCCTCATTGTCACCGTCTATTTTTGCTGGATTGGTCTTGAAGGAGATTATGCACACTAAACCTTTCACCATAGTCTTACCAGTCCAAAGGGCTGCTGTTTCATTAGAGAGAGAGAAAGATGGAGAGAGAGAGAGGACTGGCAGTGGTTTAATCTGATGGTCACTATACCTCAGGCAAGGGGAGAGGTCGAAGCGGAAAGTTCTTCATGGTAGCCTTATCCACTGCAGGAATTGAAACCATGCTGTTGACATCACTGTATCAAAAATCAACCACCCAGCTCACTAAGCTATGTGCATTACATTACTTAAGACAGTTTGCTGGAGTCAAAGGTATTTCAAGCTAAGTGTTTATATCTATAAAAATAACAGTATGCATTTAGACCCTTTCACAAGGCCTATACTAGTGCTTGTCACTTTAAAGTCTCTCTGTTATCAGGTGATCTATTGCATCATTGCTGGCATAGCTTCCTATTTACAAATTCAAGTGTTAGCCCGTTACCCTACAACGGACATAAGCATTCAGCACAGGAGAGCGAACTGAACAAAAAAACAACTGAACACAATACTGCGTCTGAACCAGAGATACAAACCTGTTCTTCCTAGCCTTAAGAAAAATATTTGATTGAAAATGTAATTTTAGGAGGTGGACTTCAGCAAGGCTTTTAAGATTTTTACTGAACAAACTAGTCTGGTGCTGGCTATGATTAAGCCAGCCTGCCATAAAATCCTGAAATTGCTTCCAGACTCTTTCATATGCAAAGGATCAACAAACCATGCCTATACTCTGTGCAATCATTTTTCTGTCCTTTTGGCGAGGGATGTACTTCGTGTAAGTAATGAGCATGTGTATTCCATCCTCCATATTAATACTGTGGCATTTTACTCATGCCTGTAAAACACCCACCAAAATTTGAGGCCGTCTGAATTCAATGATGGTCTTTGAATTACCTTCGGTGGCATGAAATAAAGACCTAGGAAGTTACTGAATATTTTCATCAGATGCCCAGTCTTGTTCAAGATTTTTACAGATGAGAAAGTCAATTCAGCACATTTTAAGTTATTGAGTCAGATGTAACTTGTTAAAGTAACTTGTCCTGTTAAACTCTTCTTGCCCCCATTGTTCTGCCTGTGCTTTTGCTGTAGAATTGAATCACAAATCATTTCCACATTTACACATATATCTCTGATATGATTTTTAAACAGTGTTTTATTTCCCAATGGCGTCTAGGAGATTGAACTTCCTAAGCCTACCTTTAGCATTTCATTGATGCAAAACTGGTTAAGCTTCTGTTTGATTTAAAAATTACTGTGCAGCCTTTTAAAGGACAAGTTAGCAAGTACTCTTCAGCAGCAAACTGGGGAACAAGCAAACAATAGGGAATGAGCAATCACATCCTCTATGAATGTTTTGTTTACACTTTGACAAAATTATGATGGTTCAAGTACAACCTCAGCCCAAAGGACAACAGTGAATGGCACCAAGTGAGAGAAGAACATAAACTTACCTTTTTCAGACCTTCAAACACTGCTGGAATCCAATGGAGTCAAGACAAGCTTACTTCTGGGGGTGGGTGCCACTCAAGATTAGCATTGATAGTGTCTGGGAAGGGATAAAGCAAACACAGCATTATCTATTATTACCAGAATTCCAGAAAAGTTCAATAGTACAAGCAGGCGAAATTACATGGTGAATATCTCAACCTTTTGTCCATTGTTCATCGTGAACACCAAGAGCACACATCACTTTCTTGAAGTAACACTTCTTTCACCATCTTTACACAGTGTGCTATGGTGAAGGAAGGGTCCAACATGGCATCTTATGCTATAATTGTGATCAGAGATAATGGGAACTGCAGATGCTGGAGGACCCAAGATAACAAAGTGTGAAGCTGGATGAACACAGCAGGCCAAGCAGCATCTCAGGAGCACAAAAGCTGACGTTTCGGGCCTAGACCCTTCTTCAGAGAGGGGGATGAGGAGAGGGTTCTGAAATAAATAGGGAGAGAGGGGGAGGCGGACCGAAAATGGATGGAGGAGAAGATAGGTGGAGAGGAGAGTATAGGTGGAGAGGTAGGGAGGGGATAGGTCAGTCCGGGGATGACGGACACGTCGAGGAGGTGGGATGAAGTTAGTAGGTATGAAATGGAGGTGCGGCTTGAGGTGGGAGGAAGGGATAGGTGAGAGGAAGAACAGGTTAGGGAGGCGGGGACGAGCTGGGCTGGTTTTGGGATGCACTGGGGGGACGGGGACGAGCTGGGCTGGTTTTGGAATGCAGTGGCGGAAGGGGAGATTTTGAAGCTTGTGAAGTCCACATTGATACCATTGGGCTGCAGGGTTCCCAAGTGGAATATGAGTTGCTGTTCCTGCAACCTTCGGGTGGCATCATTGTGGCACTGCAGGAGGCCCATGATGGACATGTCGCCTAAAGAATGGGAGGGGGAGTTAAAATGGCTCGCAACTGGGAGGTGCAGTTGTTTATTGCAAACCGAGCGGAGGTGTTCTGCAAAGCGGTCCCCAAGCCTCCACTTGGTTTCCCCAATGTAGAGGAAGCCACACTGGGTACAATGGATACAGTATACCACATTGGCAGATGTGCAGGTGAACATTTGCTTGATATGGAAAGTCATCTTGGGGCCTGGGATGGGGTTGAGGGAGGAGGTGTGGGGGCAAGTGTAGCATTTCCTGTGGTTGCAGGGGAAGGTGCCGGGTGTGGTGGGGTTGGAGGGCAGTGTGGAGCGAACAAAGGAGTCACGGAGAGAGTGGTCTCTCCAGAAAGCAGACAAGGGTGGGGATGGAAAAATGTCTTGGGTGGTGGGGTCGGATTGTAGATGGCGGAAGTGTCGGAGCATGATGTGTTGTATCGGAGTTTGGTGGGTTGGTATGTGAGGACGAGGGGGATTCTCTTAGGGCGTTATTGCGGGGGCGGGGTGTGAAGTATGCCTCATCCCCTATTCCCAATTCCTTCGCCTCTGCCGCATCTGCTCCCAGGATGAGACATTTCACTCCCGCTCGTCCCAGATGTCCGCATTCTTCAAGGACCGCAACTTCCCACCCGCAGTGGTTGAGAACGCCCTTGACCATGTCTCCGCATTTCCCGCAACACATCCCTCACACCCCACCCCCGCAATAACCACCCTAAGAGAATCCCCCTAGTCCTCGCGTACCACCCCACCAACCTCTGGATACAACGCATCATCCTCCGACACTTCCACCATCTACAATCCGACCCTACCACCAAAGACATTTTTCAATTCCCACCCTTGTCTGCCTTCCGGAGAGACCACCTCTCCGGGACTCCCTTGCGCGCTCCACACTCCCCTCCAACCCCACCACACCCTCCTCCTTCCCATGCAACCGCAGGAAGTGCTACACTTGCCCCCACACCTCC